>NC_082668.1:43102045-43405075 GCF_025265405.1 Mesoplodon densirostris
ATAAAAAGTTAAAAATATTAAGAAAAAAAATTTTTAAGTAAAAAAAAACAAAAACGGATGGACAGAATCCTAGGACAAATGGTGAAAGCAAATCTATACAGACAAAATCTCACACAGAAGCATACACATACACACTCACAAAAAGAGGAAAAGGGGAAAAAATAAACTATCATGCTCCCAAAGTCCACCTCCTCAATTTGGGATGATTCATTGTCTATTCAGGTATTCCACAGATGCAGGGTACATCAAGTTGATTGTGGAGATTTAATCCTGAGGCTGCTCCTGAGGCTGCTGGGAGAGATTTCCCTTTCTCTTCTTTGTTCGCACAGCTCCTGGAGCTCAGCTTTGCATGTGGCCCTGCCTCTGCATGTAGGTGGCCGGAGGGCGTCTGTTCTTCGCTCAGACAGGACGGGGTTAAAGTAGCAGCTGATTCAGGGACTCTGGCTCACTCAGGCCGGGGGAAGGGAGGGTTTCAGAGTGCAGGGCAAGCCTGCGGTGGTAGAGGCCGGCGTGACGTTGCACCAGCCTGAGGCGCGCCATGCGTTCTCCCGGGGAAGTTGTCCCTGGATCCCGGGACCCTGGCAGTGGCGGGCTGCACAGGCTCCCGGAAAGGGGGGTGTGGACAGTGACCTGTGCTCGCACACAGGCCTCTTGTCGGCAGCAGCAGCTCCAGCGTCCCACGCCCATCTCTGGGGTCTGCGCTTTTAGCCGCGGCTCGCGCCCGTTTCTGGAGCTCCTTTAAGCAGCGCTCTTAATCCCCTCTCCTTGCACATCAGGAAACAAAGAGAGAAAAAAAAGTCTTTTGCCTCTTAGGCAGGTCAGGTCCAGACTTTTCCCCGGACTCCCTCCCGGCTAACCGTGGCGCACTAACCCCCTGCAGGCTGTGTTCACGCCGCCAACCCCAGTCCTCTCCCTGCAATCCGACCGAAGCCCGAGCCTCAGCTCCCAGCCCCGCCCGCCCCGGCAGGTGAGCAGACAGGCATCTCGGGCTGGTGAGTGCTGGTCGACACCGATCCTCTGTGCGGGAATCTCTCTGCTTTGCCCTCCGCAACCCTGTCGCTGCACTCTCCTCCATGGCTCTGAAGCTTCCCCCCTCCGCCACCCGCAGTCTCCACCCACGAAGGGGCTTCTAGTATGTGGAAACCTTTCCTCCTTCACAGCTCCCTCCCACTGGTGCAGGTCCCGTCCCTATTCTTTTGTCTCTGTTTATTCTTTTTTCTTTTGTCCTACCCAGGTACGTGGGGAGTTTCTTGCCTTTGGGGAGGTCTGAGGTCTTCTGCCAGCGTTCAGTAGGTGTTCTGTAGGAGTTGTTCCCCATGTAGATGTATTTCTGGTGTATCTGTGGGGAGGAAGGTGATCTCCGCATCTTACTCTTCCACCATCTTCCTCAACCCCCGTCTTCCTCTTTGTTTAAAGGACATTTTTTAGCAATATTTTTTTTTTCTGGTAACAACTTATCTTAGTTTTCATTAATCAAGTAATGTCTTATTTTACCTTTATTCATTAAGAATATTTTCAATAGATATGCAATTTTGGGGTGGCATTTTTTTTTTTTCTTTCAGCACTTTAAAAATATTGTGCCACTTCTAACTGACCTGCATGGATTAGTGAGAAATTCACCGTTATTCAAATCATTGTTCCCCTAAATGTAACACACTGTTTCTGTCAACTTTCAGAACTTTCTTTTCTCCCTTTGTCTCTGGTTTCAGACATTTAATTATGATAACTTAAAATGGGTTTCTCTGGATTTGCCCTCTGTGGTTAGATTCACTTCTTGAATCCAGAGGTTTAAATCTTTCACTGAAGTAGGAAAGATTTAACCATTCTTTTCTATTAAGTTTTCAGCACTGCACTCTTACTCTCTCCTTCTTTGAAGCCAATAATATGAATATTATATCTCTATTTATTGAACCACAGGTTCCATAGATTTTTTAAAATTAATTTAAAAATTTAATAAAAAAGAATTTTAAAACTTTATTTTTTAAAAGCAGATTCAGGGGAGGAGGGATAAATTGGGAGATAGTGATTGACATATACACACTATTATATATAAAATAGAAAACTTATAAGGACCTACTGTATAGCACAGTGAACTCGACTCAATACTCTGTAATGACCTATATGGGAAAAGAATCTTAAAAAGAGCAGATATATGTATATGTATAACTGATTCACTTTGTTGTACAGCTGAAACTAACACAACATTGTAAATCAACTATACTCCAATAAAATTTTTCTTAAAAAGCAGTTTTGAATTTACAGCAAAATTGAGAGGAAATTATAGTGATGTCCCATACACCTGCTGCCCTCACACATGATAGTTTCCCCCATTATTAACATCCCCTCCATACAGGTTTATTTTTTAAAAATCTATTTTCTCTCTGCCATTCAATCTGGATAATTTCTACTGATCTATCTCCAATTTTTCTGATTCTTTCTTCCATCATCTCCATTCTACTACTGAGCCCACGCAATGAGTATTTTCTTTCAGTTATTGTATTTTCAATTCTACATTGTTTATTCTTCTTTACATTTTCTATTTGTTGAGCTCCTATTTTTTCATTTGTCCCACAAGTACTCATAATTACTTGTTAGACAATTTTTTTATAGTTTCTTTAAAATCCTTGTCAGATAATTCCACCTTATGTATTACCTCAGCATTGGTGCTCTTTTGCTTTTTCTTTCATTTTAGTGGAGATTTAAATGATGGGTGGTGAGAGAGAGAGAGATGAAAAGATAATGATTTTCTGGAATATAAACAAAAACTGAGGGTTGTGGAGAACCTGAAAAATAATTATTTTATTCATAAGTTTTTGTACTTTTTGAATAAATTGGTTATTCAAAAAATAATTAAGATTTACTCTTTAAAATGAAAAAAATGTTTGGTATTTTATTTTTTTATAAATTGTATAGCTTTTAATATGTTGATAGTTAATAAAACCTGTAGTAAGACTTACAGGAGAGTGAAATATGCAATATTTCTCAAACTTAATTGGCATGAAACATTTTATGTGCTAAAGTTTACCAAATTAGTGTTCATAAAAACATTTTTAATATGGTTAACATAAAGTTAGATCCAGCCTAAATTCTTTCTGTTGAACATTTAACAAAAATTAATCTCTTCCTTGTAGTTTCTAATTATTGCCTAAGCACCATAATTAGCTTACCATTAAATTCTATCTTATGTCACATTATATGAACTTCACAGTTTAGTAATGTCAATATATAATATCTTTCTATGCATAAAATTTTGCTTACTTAATCTTTGGTGAGCCTACTCTTTTTTTCCCACAACTGTGGTCAAGGACTATTTCTTGAAATTCATACTACCCAACAAAATTAGTTACAAAGTTGAAAAACACTTATTGATTTTTAGTAATAATTTCTTACCACCATCATCCTTATTTTTATCATCATCAAAATTGAACATTGCCTAAGCAGTGGTAATTATTATTGTTATTAAGAAATTTAGCAATATAAACCATTAAAATAGCTTCAATATAATTCTAAAAATCTACATACTTTTTAGCCTAAGGAAGACTGATTTTAAAATAATAAATAATTCATTAACCCAATAAGCAAAGCAAAAAATGTTTCTGTCCTTGAACACCCTTTATTCTGCTCCACTTCTTTATTCAAAAATTTATTTAATGATGTTTAGCATTTATTCTCTTTTTTATTGAAGTAAACCATTTATTTTGTTATATGCTTGGGTTTTGACTCACCTCCTAGAGAAATGGAAATAAAAACAAAAATAAACAAATGGGACCTAATGAAACTTAAAAGCTTTTGCACAGCAAAGGAAACCAAAAACAAGACCAAAAGATAACCCTCAGAATGGGAGAAAATATTTGCAAACAAAGCAACTGACAAAGGATTCATCTCCAAAATTTACAAGCAGCTCATGCAGCTCAATAACAAAAAAACAAACAACCCAATCCAAAAATGGGCAGAAGACCTAAATAGACATTTCTCCCAAGAAGATATACCAATTGCCAAGAAACACATGAAAGAATGCTCAACATCACTAATCGTTAGAGAAATGCAAATCAGAACTACAATGAGGTATCACCTCACACCAGTCAGAATGGCCATCATCAAAAAATCTACAAACAATAAATGCTGGAGAGGGTGTGGAGAAAAGGGAACCCTCTTGGACTGTTGGTGGGAATGTAAATTGATACAACCACTATGGAGAACAGTATGGAGGTTCCTTAAAAAACTAAAAATAGAACTCAGTAATCCCACTACTGGGCATATACCCTAAGAAAACCATAATACAAAATGAGTCATGTACCACAATGTTCATTGCAGCTCTGTTTACAGTAGGCAGGACATGGAAGCAACCTAAGTGTCCATTGACAGATGAATGGATAAAGAAGATGTGGCATGTATATACAGTGGAATATTACTCAGCCATAAAAAGAAATGAAATTGAGTAATTTGCATTGAGGTGGATGTACCTAGAGTCTATCATACAGAGTGAAGTGTCAGAAAGAAAAAGAAATACCATATGCTAACACATATATATGGAATCTAAAAAAAGAAAGGTTATGAAAGACCAAAGGGCAGGACAGGAATAAAGATGCAGACATAGAGAATGGACTTAGGACACAGGGAGGGTAAGATGGGACAAAGTGAGAGAATGGCATGGACTTATATATACTACCAAATGTAAAATAGCTAGCTAGTGGCAAGCAGCCGCATAGCACAGGGAAATCAGCTTGGTGCTTTGTGTCCACCTAGAGGGGTGGGACAAGGAGAGTGGGAGGAAGACACAAGAGGGATGAGTTATGGGGATATATGTATATGAATAGCTGATTCAGTTTCTTATAAAGCAGAACCTAACACACCATTGTAAAGCAATTATACTCCAATAAAGATGTTTAAAAATATGCTTATATTTGGTTTAAAAATTGTCATAATTTTTTCTTCTTCTTCCAATATTATTATACATGCTTTCCTTTCAAATAGAATTCTTTTGGCTGCAAAAAACCAGAAATTCAGTTTTGGTCCAAGAGATCAACAGTGCTGTCAAAAACCAAACTCTTTCTTTGTCTCTATTCTGCCATCTTCTATGCTGACCCCATCGTATCACTTATTCAGCTCGTGGTTATATCATGACAGCTGAAAGCAAGAGGGATGTCAATACTTATTACTCATTTCAAGTAAAAGAGAGAAAGAGTTAATTTTGCTTCCTGTTGCTTTGTTTTTAAACAGTAAATGTTTCCTTATCAAAGGAAACTAACTTTTCAGTTAGACTCTGAACCACTCAGTTTCAAAGAAAATGGAAATATAATTGGCTTAGACTATTTGTCCCTACTTGAGATCTCTGGATCTGTGGTCAATGTCACAATATGCAGGAAAAAGGGGAATGCCTGGAATTCCCATTGAGGATCCAGTTTCAAATGTCCTTTTCACCTTCTTTCTTTTATTCAAAACACATTATTTTGATTGCCTACTATGTTCTAATATTTTGAGGGGCACTGAAATTTGTTCTGTCATGTACTAGTATCTTGAGTTGTGAATCAACTCCTTTTTATTATTCTTTGTGTCATTTAACCATAGAAAATAATTTCAAATTAAAATATTAAAATCCAAAGAGAGAAAAAATTATATATGTATATAAAGATATATATTTTATATTAATTATGCTTTTTATTTATTTTATGCTTAAAACATATCAATACATTCTACTTTTCTTAAATGTTTACCAAAATCAGACTGGAAAATTATTTATCTTAATTATATAAATTCATTAGTACTGCCTATTCCTAGTTTCTAGAAGGAAAATATTTATGATTATAAATTCTTGTTTTTGCAAGCAATACTGTATCATGATAGCTTTAATGGAAGGAAAAAACATGCAGTTTTCAGATTAATACTAGAAAGAAATTGCTGGCTGAGGAGAGGGAGTTAGCAGAATGGTCTCATTAGAGATGAAGTAAATTTAATTAGCTAGGTCAGTCTTGTAGTGGAAAAATTATGGAAGGAAACAATGTTTCTTCCTAGTTGAACTCTTGTTCTACCCAGACTCTCCAAGGTTACATTAACCTAGAGCTGTCAAAAAGTGCTGCATTATAGCTTAAACAGGCTTAAATAAATTATTTTTCAAGAACAGGCATTTCATAGAAAACCAGAGCTCTCCATAGATAGCTCTTCTCTGAGAGAAGATAAGAGAGAAGAAAATAAAATACTTTGAAATGATAAAAATAAAATCATGTGGATAAGCAAATTTAGTATTATTTCACCACTGAATTAATCAATCTGACTGTTTAATATGAGATATCAGTGACTAAAAACATTGCAATAAATATTTAGGAAGAATGCAATATAATGAGGAGAGCATTTAATAAGGTATTAAGCATTTAATAAGATATTAAGAAAATGATAATAGAACTAACAAATATGCTGCGTTTTAGATTTCACATAAGAAATCTGGCTATATTTTTTTCAAACGGAAATAAATACAATTTAATAGTATTAAAGATATACACACATTAACATAAAGATAAATAATACTGGGCATTTTTAAATCACAGTTAATTTTTAAATATAGCAAATTTAAATATCATTTGATGTACATTTGTTAAGATTAGGAAACATAAAAAAGGACAAGAAATTAATTTTTATACTACATATGGTTTTTTAGTTTATTACAGCTTTTTTGTAAAATAAGTAGTTTATAAACATGTGAATATTATTTTATATAATTTCCTATAATTATGCCCTAAACATAAATGAGGTGAAGATTTTCATTGTTTACAAATATACATCAGACATAAGCTTGGCAACTTATATTTACAGTTTAATTATCTGGGCTACTTTTTCATATTGTTCACATTCTGAAATGTTTTTCTTGACTTTTTCTGTTTTTGATATTGTTTAATTACCTTTTATTTTTTTAAATAAGGATGCATCATAATGTAGTTCATTAAAATAAGATACCTTGGGAACCAAATATCAAGATAGAACCACTTTCTTATTAATTGTCCCTTGATACTTGGGAGGAAAAAAATCAAATTATCTGCAGAAAATAATATCTAGTAAAAAAAAAAAGCTACTGTATCTTTTAAACTTTTTATATAACAATCAAAATTAGATAATCAAACAAATTCTTAAAATTCATATGCTTCCCATCCTGGGGCTAGTTACAGGCTCCCTCACATAATATTCATACATTAATTCTTTGTGTTCTGTCTACTCATAGAAACTGAAGGCAATTACTTTGTCAAAACCAGCATGTAACTTTGCCTCAGGTGAGATGATAGGCCCAAGCAACACCTCAACTAGGATGCTGAGCAAAGGACCCAGCTATCCTATATCTAGACTCTCATTCCATGGAAACTATGAGATAATAAATTCATTACACAGCAACAGAAAACTAATACAGCTGACTGTAACATAAAGAATACCAGAGTTATAATCTTTTCTCTCTTTTCAGAAGTCATGTAGGAGAATCTGGTTCATTGACAAGTATGGCGTACCTAGATTTAAAGAATTCTATACATGTTTTTGCCTTGTTCCCAAGAAGTATATTTTAAGTTAATCCCTTTCCAGGCTACTGATTTTGTGGGAAGTGATTCTGGATCCACTCTGATTCAAGAATTTGCTATAGGTGACATTCTGTAATTTATGTATATGCATAGCAGAAAGATGTCATAGGTTGAAAGGTGAAAAAATATACACACACATATATATATACATATATACATATGCATGTACATTCATCCCTCAGTACCTCAGGGGATTGGTTCCAGGACCCCCCACTTCCCAAGTATACTAAAATCCACAGATACTCAAGTCCCTTATATAAAATGGCATAGTACAGTCATCCCTGAGTATCCATGTGTTTCACATCCTTGGATATGGAGGACTTACTCTATAATTATTGAAAAAAAATCACCATATAAATGGACCCACACAGTTCAAACCTACGTTGTTCGAGGATCAACTGTATTTATAAACCCATATACATTATATAATATATAAATGTATGCATATATATTTAGGCACATTTATTTTATATCTGTATATGTGTGTGTGCTTGATTGTTTAATTTGAGTGAACATTTAGTTTCCAGAGAACTACGTGGTTTAATTTTTCTTAAAGGTGGCATATGAGTGGTAGCTTTTCAGTCTAGTCTGAAATTCTAAAAAATTATCATAGTTATAAAAGTTTCTGCATAATTTGACCACATTTATTATTTTTCCTTGGCAAAAGAATAATAGCAATTTAAAAAATTATTTAGAAAGGCTTACTCTGGGGAGGAAGTATTCTTCTTTCCATTTTCCAAATATGGAATGAAATGAGAGTTTAGTAAGCTAGCAATTTTGGAGTATGATTCAGTTGACTCTTACTGAGTTCCAGTATGACATCTAATCACATCCAGGGTCTAATCATATAGCAGGTCCATCATCAACATAACATGCTTGCTGACAAAAATTTATTTAATTAAAATATAATTTATTTTCCTCATGGTGGTTATAGAAAAGCTTTGCAGAAAGGAAATGTTTTTTTTTTAATTAAAGATGTTAAAGAGGAGCAATTTGTGATAATTTTTAATAAGAGAATATGATTAATCAATACCTTGTAATAAAAAATAACTGCTAAATTAGTGAGTTTTCACAATCTGTACGATTAAAATATAATTAAGATAGATCACAAAAACAATATTTCATGGGTTAAAATTGTGCTTTGTCAACCTAAAAGACAAACAAACACTAAATGGTTGATACATTCCCTTTACCTCCGTGCTCTACGTATTAAATCCACATTTTTTATTTTACAATTTATAGGTATAAGTAGAGCAGACTTCTGAAAATCAACTGGAATAACCCAAGTGTTCACCACTCCAACTCATGTCGATGTTTTTTGCTGTCTAGTATTCTCTAGCTTACTACTTTACACTCACACACTTAGAGATTTAGAGAAACATTTCCTGAACATTCTACGCAAAATAACAGCTCCCCATTACCATTTTATCGCCTTACTCATCTTTTTTCTTTTTGTAAAATACGTATCACTGCTTGTCCTTATAGCCTTTACGTTTTCCTTATTATGCTTATTGTCTCTGTTCCTCAACACAACACTGCAGGTGTTATAACACCAAGGACAAAACACTCCAATTGAAAGTTTAGTTATTCCATAGTATAAACATACCACATAGTTTTATTAAGTTAGTTATTCATTGAATAGGCATATATCTTTAAATACTGAAGGAATAAAAAAAATTGTATTAATTCACAGAGAATACCAGACAGTAAATCAGGATTCTATACCAAGAGAAAATATCTTCTTTACAAAAAGCAAAAAAAAAAAAAAAAAAAAAAAAAAAGACTTTTTTCAAGATAAAAATTGGAGAGAATCTATGGTTAGCAGGCTACAAAAATGTTAAAGGAAATCCTTCAGGGAGAAGGAAATGATACTCAAGAGAAGTTTGGGTCTATAAAAGTAAATGAAGAGTGCTGAAAATGGTAAATGAATGATTAAATACAAAGTACCTTTTCTTATTTTTTAACACTTCAAAAGTGAATTGAGGGCTTCTCTGGTGGCGCAGTGGTTGAGAGTCCACCTGCTGATGCAGGGGACGTGGGCTCGTGCCCCGGTCGGGGAAGATCCCACATGCTGCAGAGCGGCTAGGCCCGTAAGCCATGGCCACTGAGCCTGCGCGTCCGGAGCCTGTGCTCCACAATGGGAGAGGCCACAACAGTGAGAGGCCTGTGTACCGCAAAAAAAAAAAAAAAAAAAAAAAAATGAATTGAAAATAACAACAATGAAAAACAACAACAATTCATTTTAGGGTTTATAACCTATGTAGAAGTGAAATGTATGGCAACAACGGCACAAAGACAGGGAAAGTGAAGATGGAAAGATACTGCGGTCAGCCTCTTCCACTAAATGAGGATGGGTATAAAATCATTTGAAGTTGTATTGTGACCACTTACAGGTTAATAATGTGAATCCCTGTACTTCTAAACTAAAGTTATTGTCTTCTAAACTCAAAGATTTGTCTTTGTCCTTTTACTTGAAGGAAAACTTGTCTAGATGTAATACTCTTGGGTCCCATGACCTTTCCTTAAGTATCTTGCCACTGTCGTTCAACTGCTTTCTGACAAGAAATACTGCTCTTGAGAAGTTTGAGGCCAACTTGACTTTTAGTATTTTTAAATAGATACCCAAACTATTGTTTATCTTTACTGAAGTTATTTAGACTTTAAAAATTGTTTTATAAATTTTACCAGTTCCTTTACAAATCATTCTTTTTTCTACCATCATATATTGTTGTCTGTCTGTTTTATGAGTCTTTATGTGTGTGTGTATGTGTGTGCATTCTTTATATTGCTCTTTCAAGGCTACAATAGCTTCATTAACGTTTTTTTCCTCTAGCAATATTAGGCAATTTTTAAAAATCTATATAAGTCTTGCAAAAACTTTCTTATTGTTTATTGTTGTTTTAACAAAGGACTTAAAAAAAATAAGGCTCTTTGCATTTTCTTGAGCTTTTCCTGGACCCAACTTCTACTCATTTTTATGAGTTGTATCTCATCGGTGATCTATGAGATCTGCAGCCTTTGAGATCATAGATTACTTCAAAGCAACTTTCCCTGCCTCTATCAGCAATTCTGCTTTGGGCAGTCATTCTTGCTCACAGCAGTTGCTTCTCAAGAAATATGTTGAAGATTTATGAGATTTGCTTGCACTGATCACCTCAAAAGTTTCAAATCTTCCCTGTAGCACTTTCATGGTTTCCTTTGTGACTTGCCTTGGCTCTCACACATATCAGCTTCATGGTCTTAAAAGGAAATATATGGCACACTCATACTAGGAAATTTCATTGTGTATTCTTTACAGTGAGAATATTCACAAGGTATGAGGGTGGTTCAAACTACAAGGAATGGTGCAGGAATCCA
This sequence comes from Mesoplodon densirostris, assembly GCF_025265405.1. Taxonomy (NCBI): domain Eukaryota; kingdom Metazoa; phylum Chordata; class Mammalia; order Artiodactyla; family Ziphiidae; genus Mesoplodon; species Mesoplodon densirostris. The sequence continues at coordinate 43,112,959 of NC_082668.1, forward strand.
CAATAAGTTACAGCGGAAGAGCTTTTATTCATCCGACAGCAGAGGAATTCTAAATATCCCAGTCAAGAAAGGGTATAGGGAGGAAGCGGCTAGCATAATCCGGAAAGAGATGTGAATAGAGAAAGTTGTATTGAAAGAAGTAGTGGCATCCATGTGAGGGACCCACACAAATGAAATATCTCCCTGGGACAAAAACATAAATAAATAAAATAAATATATTTACATCAATATAATTCCTCCCCTTGATTTCCTGACAGGACTGTGTATTACCTATATGAGCCAAAAGCCAAGATGCTCAGCTTCCCAGGGCAGAAGTAGGATAAGAATGATGGAGAATGGATTCAGAGCCACAAATGGAAGATCAGGCAAAGTGCACCACTTTGCCCTCTCAGCTTTTCATTTTTGTCCTTCCTTCAGGTAAAAGTTTCTGTCTGCATTTAGAGTACACACAAAGTACAACCATCTGCTAGTAAAGGTATCATCATGGGCGCTATCAATTTGTTGGGGAGAAACAGGGAGAAAAAATACATAATATAAAATATATAGCTGCTGTAGTCCTGGGCTTCCTAGCTGGTCATAAACTATAAGTTAGTAAAAATAGACACCTTTATGTGTCTAAATAAAGATAGACACTAATCATATCATACATCTCTTACCCTTTTATATATCACAGATATATTGGGTTCTTGGCCAGGTGAAATAACTCAAAGTGTTATCCCTGCAGAACTTGAGTTATTGATGACCATTTTTTAGTAGAAACAACAGTTTCTCATTGACCACAATTATTAGGAAAGATAGATCTAGGAAAAATCCTTCTTATTTCCAAATAGTCTTCTTGTCCCCTGCTAGGTATCAACAACAAAATTTTCCCTAGTAATCAGGATCAATCAACATTGTAGGTTCCCTGTTGATTGTTATTTAACCTAAATGATGAATGTCAAATTATGAGGGCATCTTTCAGTTTCCAATTCACTGGAACGATTTTTGAGTTCCCTGATGGAAGCAGACTTCCCTTGGGCACAATGACCTACAAGCACAAGTTCAAGATCATAGAAACAGAGACAAACATTCTTCAAATACATTATTAGGAATAATAACGAGAAGCCACTCCTATCTCTGCTGTTGGTTTCAGGATTTATATTTCGGACTATGAGGGAGACTGCATCATATATTGATTGCTGATTTTAGGCAAATGTCTCATTTGATAGGCTGAGATCCCAATGCAGTAGGTTCATATAAATCACCTGTTACATAACTGAGCCTTCTGAAGGTCATTATGCTGTTCCTCCAAGCCAAGTGCTTCTGACTGATGGAACACACGATAAAACCAGTGAATTCCATGCAGGGTGTATACTGCTACTCTTCCTCTGCCATAACTCTTCTGGTAATCAGTTTTATGTGGCATACCATGGTGATGAATACAATATTCTATAAATCTATGAGTAATAGTACTGGCAAAAGAGCTATATGCAAAGAAGGCAATTCTATACCCAAAACATAAGTCTGTCTCTATGAAAATGATTGTTGCCATAATAGAAGTGTTCTAGTGTAATTAATCTGTCATGATGATATCAGTTTATACTCTATGGGAATGGTGACATGGTGAAGGTTTATTTGATATTTCTACAGAGATAAACTTCATTCATTCAGAAGTCAAGAAATCTATGATTAAATACATCTTAATCTTTTATGCATCTGTCAGATGGTCTTCCTTTTTCAGTCCATATCCTAATCAATGGCACTTCAATCTACTTAAAAACTTGAGCTAGAAGTCTTAGAAACACTCTTAGCTCATTCTTCTACTTTACTATCCATGTTCTCTCAGTAATCAGGTTTTAAAAGTTCTATTCAAAATGCTCCACAAATATGCATTTTCATCTTCATTCTCTATATCACAGCCCATCCCAGAAACTTTCCTAATACTCTTTGCACCACAAGAATAGTCTCCTCTGTGTCTACCCTGTTTCCAGTCCCTTCCCTCTCCACACTGCCCTCAAACATATTTCTAAAAATAAAAATATATCACTTATTTTCTTTTTAATTAATTCAGTCTTCCTTAGGGGTCATCATGACATACAAAACCCATTAAAATCTGTCCTCAGCCTACCTTTCCTTCATTCCTTGTCACCTATTTGTCCCCACCCCATAAGTTTTATGTTCTAACCTCAATGCACTACAGTATTTCATGTTTAAGACTATAAAGATAATATATAATATACTTCTGGCATTCTGTTCTATGCATTATGATTTTTATTATACTTCAGAACAAATGCAGTCAGGTGTATATAAATGTAATTTGAAGGTAAAGTAAAATAATAGATTCAAAAATAATAGATTTATTTAATCAGCAAGGATTAAATGAGGATCAGAAATTTTCCATCAAACAAGGAGCCTCAAGAGCATTTCATGGTTTTCTTAAATTTGGCAAAATAATGTTATAAAGTCATCTTCCTATCTGAATACTTGTTTTCTCTCATTTAGTCAATTACTGTTTGCTCCTTGAATGTTTGAATATCTATATTCTCACAAATAAAAAGGCACAAAGATTATAAATTGAGGTATTAACTTTCACATAAAATGTATGGATGTTTACTTTTTTTTTTAACAAACCATTTAATGCAACAACAGTTTTTATAGTCTGTGTACCAGGTATAAATTGATCTTTTGGGAGGTACATAACAATGTCAATTAACAAAGTATATATGTCTACTATTTATTTTCTCACATAACATACCCAACATGACATTTTGTATCCAGTCACCTTGTATAAAGGGTTTTGTTTTGTCTGGTCTTGCTTTGCTTTCCATTGATTAGATGGGTATGGAAGCAGAACTTCTTTGTCACTTCAGAGGAAACTGTCTGGATAGCAATAGAGTGTATCATAAATCAATTCTACCAGGGGAACAGCTCACAACCAAAGCCAATATCATGGTATAAAATGCCTGTAACAGGAATCAAAATGCACTTGCTTCAAGGAACTTTAAAAATGTGTGCAATAAGTCCTTAAATTAATTATTATTATAAATATATATTTAACAAGGTATATAAATGCTAAACATATTTTATGAAAGTGGGAAATACTGAATAAAATAATTGACTGTAGTCTTAAAAGTTTTTTACAGTATAAGATGTATAAGCATGCCTAAACAGAAACTCTGTTAAGTCAAATTTGAATTATTCAGGATCCCATGCTCCATTAATAGGTCCTGTGGATTTTTTAAATTCTATAAACTACTGTGAATTCTGTTTAGTAGATACTGAACAAATTTTGTGCATGATATATACATATATATAGCTATATATATATACATATATAACTTTTCACACAGATCCCTTATTTTATTTGTATCCCTGAATTATTTGATTTCTCTACAAAATCTAAAATTAAAAAAAAACACTGCCATTCTACTTTGTTGTGATTATTTACATTTTAAAAATATCTTACAAATATTACAAGGAGAAACATTGGCTATGCAAGAGAAATAAAATTGAAATAATCTAGTAATATATTCTTAAGCTGAAAAGAAGTTCCCATTTCTAAAACATTATTATTATTCAGTGATTACAATATTTTGTTACATGGAAGAGAAGTGAAGAAGGTCATAATCTTAAAGAGCAAATTTTGATTGTTATAATTGCTATAATGATTAAGTAATATGTATTTTTGGAGTGCAGTACAATACATTCAAAGGGTGAAGTAAAAAGAGTTGAAAGATTAGTAGAGACAATAAGAAGACTTTCTGTCCATTTTCTTTTGTGTGTGCTTTTCTTATAAAATAATTTACTTATTTCTTGGTTGCTTGTCTTTCAAAAGATGTTCGGCAACCCATTTTAGTGCTCAATATTTCTTAATGCTAAGACAGGGCTTGTTTATAAATGTTTAAGATAGTTCTACTGCAATACAATAGCACTGATTACCAAGAGCTTGCAATAACTCATGGTGAAGTTGTTCAAATTAAGAAGGTTTTTTCTACTATGAGTGTTATGTCTGTGCCTCTTGCTTCTGTTCCTTCTACTTTTAATACTACTATTGGTACTTATTATTACTGTTATTATTGATACTATTATTGTTGTTGTCATCATTATAGACAAGTAGGCTTGAATAGTTTATTGAACAAGGTTAAGTTTTCTTTTTTCAATTTTAGGTAAACAATTTTTTAGAATAAATATGTCCCAAATGGGCACACACCCAAGATGCAGCAAACTGGAGCCTGGGCATATGGGGTCACAGTATGAGCACAGGGAAAGAGGGTGGGGCTGGACACGGCATAACTGACCGAACTCATGGTGCAGAGACAAGCTTCAACCTGGTAGCTCCTGCCGCAACTCTACTAAGTGCCCCTGGGCAAGTCCTTTGTCCTCTCTGGGCTTATTTTCTCACTTGTAAAGGAAAGGGTGAGATCACCAGGACTGGAACTTGAGAACGCCTGGTTCAAGAGTCTGGTGCTGTTTCACACCATGGGCTCAAGGATCCAGAGTTATCTAATGCAAAATGGACTGAGGGTTGGACACCAGGCAGACCTGGTGTCACCCTCAGTTCAGCCACTTGCTAGCTGTGGGAGCTTAAATTAGCCATCCCATCTCTTTGTCCCTCAGCTTCCTCATCAAACAAGGTTAAGTTTTAAACTCAGTGTGAAACTAAGAATACATAAAAATATTATTTCAGAATAAAGTAAAAAAGTATCATAGCATAAGGCTCCTAATTGCCTTCAGATGGCATTTGCCTATATACTGCTAATATGAAAGTAAATTGACATATTAATGCTAGTCTTAAGCTCTTTTTGACAGTATATTCTATGTGTATGTGTGTATAAAAATATAAAATATACAGACAGTTTACCCAACAATTCTACCTCTACTAAATATGATTAAGTAAATAAATTTATAAATAAAAGGGCATATGAATAATTTGTTCATTACAAGTTCATTTAAAATTGTATCAAGATGGTAACTGTTTATGTTGAAGACGAAGCTACTAATAAAGTACAGTAAAAACATTTGATGGAATATGGCATTATTATTATAAATATTTAGATTTTATTTTTTTTTTTGAGGCATGTGGGCCTCTCACTGTTGTGGCCTCTCCCGTTGCGGAGCACAGGCTCCAGATGCACAGGCCCAGCGGCCATGGCTCACGGGCCCAGCCGCTCTGCGGCATGTGGGATCTTCCCAGACCGGGGCACGAACCCGTTGCCCCTGCATCAGCAGGCGGACTCTCAACCACTGCGCCACCAGGGAAGCCCATAGATGTGTTTTTTAATAAAAAAAATATATCTAAAATTTATAATAATCAATTTATAAAAAGAGTGTTAATTCTGTCAACAAATAGTTGCTCGGTAAAAATAAATCAGTAAACAATAAAGATACAATAGATAACAGTATAATTAAGAAGTTAGTGAGAATGAAGAGACTGAAATAAGTTAAATCAAGTGCATATATTAAAGAGAATTGCAGAATGTAACCTTATCTGAAGGATTAGGGAAGTCATAAAAAGTTAAAATCAAGATGAAATGTGCAGAATAAGAAGGAATTAGTCAGAGGAGTAAAAGTTGGCATGCTTCAAGAACATTTCAAGCAATATCCACCACCCGTCTCAATGTTGTATCACTGTGAAGAGTTTGTAGGGATTGCTGTCCAGTTTAATGAAGAGAAAGCCATGGCTTGAGAGGCTAAAGAAGACCCTAGAGCCAGGCAGGTTATGTTAGGCTATTTTAAGAATGTAGGATTTGATCAAAAGTAAAAGGTCATGACAATGAAAAGTTATCAATCTGGGGAGGGACATAATCTTATATTCCTTTTTTAAAATGATCTCTTGGGTGGAAGAAAGATGAATGGATTAGAGTGGGACAAGAGTAGATACAGGGAATAAGACTTTCCCTTAACCCTAGTTAGACTATCTCAGTTTCCTCCAATCAGGCTGAGGAGCTGAGAATGGATAGAGTGGGACCATAGTGTATATAATTAAGAGAAAAGAAAGTAGACTGATCTTGGCATTCTTGACCCTAAGCTTATGAGAATATGAATATTACTTGTTTTATTTAGTATTTTTATCCTCAAGCTATAACACAGTGCTTTGCAATCAGAAGACAGGCAATATATTTTGAATAAGACTGACTAAACCATTATTTGTTTTGTTGTCAATTCTACCCTTTTAAGATTTTCCCAATATCTTACCCTAATTCTACTAGCTCTAAACTAGCATAATAACTTTGTGTCATTCTTTGAGACAGTTTTTATTAATGCCTCATATTAAGTGTTTCCATAATTCTGCCTATGATTACTGACAGCATGGCTCTCCCTGATATTGCAAGCCAACCTTGGAATTCTCCTTGCTAATTTGATTCATAATTTTCCATCAGTTCGGGTCACACCTGGTCTATGCACCACTTCCTTTTGAAATGACAAATTGCATGCTAGAAGCCGTTGTCTGAGATTGACAAAAAGAACTTTTTCAACCATAAAACTATTTTTAGTACAAAGACTAAGATAGTTTTTAAATAAAAAGAGAAGACTTGGGCTTCTCTGGTGGTGCAGTGGTTGGGGGCCCGCCTGCCGGTGCGGGGAGCGCGGGTTCGTGCCCCAGTCCGGGGGGGTCCCGCGTGCCGCGGGGCAGCTGGGCCCGTGAGCCGTGGCCGCTGGGCCTGCGCGTCTGGAGCCTGCGCTCCGTGGCGGGAGAGGCCGCAGCGGTGAGAGGCCCGCGTACAGCAAAAAAAAAAAGCCAAAGAAGGTTTATTCAATTTTAAAAAGATATAATAAGACTCAATAAGTAAAACCTAAAAAAGAAAAGAGATGTATTTCTCATTTTATATTACAATCTAGTTTCATGTTCTCCTACAAATGAGTCAGGAATCCCAGTTACTCCTTTTTTGCAAATCTAACATCTCATTTTGCTTCCAAGATGGAAGGTTGGTGGGTTGGAAGGGGGATGAGGAAAAGCTGACACACACACATACAGGGGGAGAGAGAGAGAGAGAGAGAGAGAGAGATTTTAACTCTCTTAATAGTTTTAAGCTGAAAGTTGCATATTATTTATTCCCACGTTCTATTTACAAGAATTAATCACCTGGCCACATCTAAATGCTTGGACTTTGGGAGCTGTTGTGGAGAGCATGGGTCTTGAGAGGGCCCTAAGTCTTTTTCATAGTAGTGTAAACAGGCAAATGGCAGACCCTGAGGCTTCTTTACTTGGGAAGCAGAAAATAAAGAAGCCAGAAATTTTAGGCTATTGGAAGGTAAGTAAAGAGGGCTGTGCTCTTTGGAAGTGAGATGGTTTGAAGGTATTAGAGGAGTAAAAAACAAAGCAAACCAGCGAGAGGTCACTGGTTTTGTTTTTGTTTTTTTGTAGGGGATTATTGTAGGACGTTTGTGTGTTTGGATTTATAACTACAGCAATAGAATACATTTAGAGTTTGGTTTTGTTTTTAGTCAGGAATCACTGATTGGATTAGGAGGATATAGCCAAAGCTTCAATATTCACTTTTTTGTAATGCACCCTATTTGGAAGCAAATATTTAATGAGTAATGAAATTGAGATTTAATAAATCAATATCATAGCTGACCTTTAATATTGCCTATATTGTTCATTTTCTGGCATGTTTCAACAAAAACAAAAACCTGACTATCTATTAGTGAATAGAATTAATCATGATGATGATCCTGGGAGAATTTTTGTTATACCTTCTTGGATTTCTATAACCTTCAAATCATTTCCAATTATGTATTTGGTTTACCAGTATCTAGTCATGTCTGTTTTGAACATGATGACTCATCTCCTCTTTGAATCTTCTTTTTCATTGTATCTAAATTCAGACTGTTTGACTGCAACTCTAGTGATCCTGTTGAGAATCATACTGAAGCATTTTTTCATAACAATGTCACGAAAGGGAAAATCATTTTATATTTTAAAAAAACCCCAAAGCTGAAGACCCTTCTGAACCACTAAAACTCATATAACAATGGAGTAAACAGCTTAAGAGGGACAAAAGTGAAACAAGAAAAAAGAAAAAATCCCATCCTCTCCTTTGCCTAGGAGATTGTTTCATAGAAAAAGATCTAAAGGAAAAACATTTTAAACAATTGCGTTTTTATAATGATTCAAAGAGTACGGTTTAAGTTTGCTTGTTTCTTTTAAATGAATGCTTAACACTACAAATAATTCCTTTAAATATTTAAAGGAGATGTAAGGATCTTTACATTTCCTAACTTGCGATGAACTTACTACTTCATTGTCAAAGTCACTTGATACATGTCTTTAACTTTCTATAAACTCTAATGATAACACTTTCTGTAAGCAAATTGTGTTGGGTGATAAATCAGACTGGTCAGAAAACCTAGTCATAGAAATTAAACACCCTTAGAATATGAAATGAAACACCCTATTGTAGGTAGGGAGGGCAGAACTTTAGTATCAACAGACAGGAAATTGAGGTTATTTATACATTTCTGTTATTTTGTTTTGTTTTACTTTATATTGGAATGAGCGAGAAGAGGGGTGGGATATTGAGATTGGGGGGAAGGTAACCATGGGTACAACTCTGAGGTGTTAGAAATTATAGAGGCTGAGAAAGTGAAACAAGGGCATACACCATTTGCAACAAGTTTGTAAAAAATTATTGTACAGGATTCAAAATGTTTAAGACTTGGAAGGAGGACTCTTGATTTTAGAGCAGCCTAGACAAAAAGTATCAGAGTGGTGAAGTTCCTTCATCATATATATAATCTTATTTAGTTCTGATAACAGTCTATTACATTTAAGAGCTCAGCTGCTGAAGGTGGACAGCCTCAGTTTAAATCCTGGTTCTGACAGTTAAGAAGTGCATGCATGTCCAAAGTGTATGACTTATACAATTTAATTTTCTCTGCCTCAATATTTTCATCTTTAAAGTGGGGATGATGATAATATCCATATCAAAAGGAGTCTTGAATATTAAACACTTTTAAACAGTGTCTGGCACATTGTATTATGTAACTATTAGCTACTAATAGAACAACCTTATGAAATATGTCATAGCTTTATCCTCAATTTATAAATGAGGACAGTCTTCAGGGAATTAGCCTTTAAAATGAAACCCAAACTACTACTCCTAGTAGACTAGAACTTTCCAAACCCTGCGTATATTTTCAACTGGTCTCTTTTTGTTGCCCTCTTAGTTGCTATTTTCTAGTCACTTTGGTTTTTATGTTCTTCACAGAGCTTAACCCTTATCTTTCCCTGGTTCCTCAGACCAGAATGCTTTCTCCCCAATTCTTCTCATATTTGCCTTCTTTTCATCCACCAGGTCTCAGTTTACGTTGACCTCTCTATCCAAAGTCGTTTTCACCTTTATCCCCATTGCAAAACCCTCCCTCTTCAACACCACACAAAAATCCCTCCACAGCAGCATTGCTGGAGGCTTACCAGGAGAAGCAAGGCAGAAGAGTCATGGTTTGCAAGCCAACGCCCTTGTCAAGGAAGAATATTATCAGGATCACACTCTGTGAAATGCCAGAGAGAAACTGATATCAGCATTTAAAATGTTTCAAAGCCCCCATGTGTCTCCCTACTACTCATCAATTTTTCTGTAGTCTTTAATTGAAACGTGATGGAATTTTACATGTATATCTGTTACATATGTCTTATTTTTCATGAAAGAAGATATAAAATATCCCAGGTTTGTAAAATATGAAATTTTTTAATACTCATAAGTGCAAAGCAAATAGAAAATTCTATTGTAAATGACTCTAGTAGAAAACAGAAGGAATCATAACCAGTGATATAGTCTAGGAAATATTTCAAATAAATGAATACAAATCCATCTGACATCTTGAAAATAAACTGCGTTGTCCCAAAAAAATAAAATAAAATTATTTTTACACATCTCTATTCACTTAACTAAAACTATAATCCCCTTGAAAAACTTCCTTATTTTTTCAACACCTTATTTATTAGGTCATGATTAATCAGAATATAAGATACAGAAACAAGCAACTCTCTCTTGATCTCATTCAAAGTAATCATTAGGGTCAATTTAGGGAAGAAATAAATACACATCTATATTTTTGTAAGGGTGAAAAGAGTAAAATAATTTTCCTAACCCTTTTTTTGAGAAATCAAGGAAACCTATGCAAGGACAAAATACTGCAAGAATTATGTTGTGAGAGCACATAATATGTACTTTCAATGAATGGTATTTAGCATTCTTGACTGTATATACAGGGACTTAGAAAAAAGACAGAGTGGAATAATTTGAAAGATAGAAAATAACCAATTAAATGGCCTGGAACAATTCTTATGCTCAATCCACTCACTGAGTTTATACCTAAAAGGGAGTTTGAAATTGGATACGCTTGTTCCCTTCGGGGCTCAGAACTCCTTGGCCCAGAATTGGATAGGTATGTCCTAATGCTGAATGTGATTCTAGTATTGAAGGAAAATTTGTAGTCAATATAGAGCCCCCCAATGTAAGTCAACTACTTCATCTGTTGCAAAACAAAAGAAAAGACCTATCTCTTCCAATGCTAGAAGAAAACTTTGGTGAGTTACAGAAAACTTTGGTGAGAAAAAGTATGTAGATCTTCAACTGGCGACTTTCTAAGAAAGTTTGAGGGATAATTTGGCATTAGGTGATTTATACATTGGTTTTTAGACTAAAGATTTCCAAAGATAATTTTGCCTTAAATATTTGATTGTCTAGAGACATTTTGCCTTTAAGTCCTGACTTTTCAAAAAAAGTCAAGTCCACAGTATTTAGAAAGAAGAGCAACTCTATAAAATTACAACAACTATAATCATTATATTTCATTTTAATGAATACTTGCAAAACAAGCTTGTAGAGTAAGTGCTATAAATCTGCTCAGAACTTCAAGTTATTGTAGGAAAACTAAAGCATATTTCATTTGACTTGATTACCTTTATATATTTGTCTTACTTGAGCCTATATTTCTGGTGACAATTTTTAGGCCTGTGTTATAATATTGTATTCCAGTGTCCTTAATATTTGACTTTGTTCATTGCCCAAACATTTTCCCCTTATTTTTTCATTTGTTTATATTTCACATTTACATATGTTTGCATACTCTAAAGAAAAATTAAGCAACATATTTCAAATGTAATTACTTCAGTGTATCAACACATAGCTCTGCTAGCATTTTGTTCAAATAAAGTTCATCCTGGCTATTCACCATTATCCATATTCTCTATGAAATTGACCAGTGATATATTTTGTAGCCCTTATGCTATTTTACAATACATAAATATATTCTATAGCTACTATAATGATTATGATGGGGTAGTCTGATATTCCATCAGACTACCCAAAGGATCAGGTTGACCTGTGGGTCATACAGAATTGAGCTGACTACAGATGTGACAGTAAACATTAGTTCACTGGCCTACTTTATTGTTGATTACAGTAGTTTTCATTTTGGCATGTTCAAGAATATCAATAACATAAACATAATGATAAATCCTGTAGCAACTTAAAGCTCATTATACTCTACAATATCAATAAAATAGCATTTAATTGATGACAAATAATTTAGTATATTCTTTGATTAAGTATATTTTCTAGCTTAGAAAGAATTCAGATAAGAAATACGTTTCTGTGTAACAGATAAAAAATAAATAATCCTGTATTTGCAGCCAAATATTAAATTGTGCTATCATAATTTGAACACTTACTTTTATTTACTGTATTCATTAACTTAATGACTAAAAGGAGTTAATAAAATCAAACATGTATTTTTCCCTATCTGATATAATTCATCACTTATTATATATAAAATAAAATAGATATTATGCTCATGTTATAAAATTAAACTATTAATTTTAATATTTTTAAATGGATGCTTCCAGCAGCATCTTAAAGTTACTTGTCTTAAAATATCAACATTGAATTACTTTTCAGTTGATTCCATTACTAGATAACAGCTAAGCAACTTTACAGGGGAACAAATAAAAACTACAGGAAACTGGAAGTGATCGAAGCCCAGCATTTTTCTAGTGTAGACTTCTAAGTGTGGAATCTAAATCCTGAGGCAGGCCTCACTGTGCTCCATCTGATAACAGACCAGTCACTGCTTCAATTATTTTTATTACACGTCCTTAGATCTATTAAAATGCACTTCATCAAAATACAGTAGTCTTTTCTAGTTCTTTACAGCAGAAACATGTTTTTAAAATCTGCATAAGATAACACACTTTGGAATATCACCATTATATATAACTCCTAAAGGACTAAAGCAACATTCAATTTGCCAACAAAATGAATTCAGGAAAAATAAGTTGGGAGAAAATTTTATATGTCATTATTTTAAGACTTTGATCAGTTATTCTTTCTTATTTTGACTCTTCAAAAGAAAATGCTAAGAATCAGTGCATTATTAATAAGATTAAAAAAAAACTTCCACGGGTTTATTTACTGAGTAATCAATTATGTTACCTCTGAATATAATACAGGGTTGGAAACTTCAATAATAATATGCTGTCCTCATGCGTCAGGCACAGAATGATAGTAATGGTGTAACTTGGAGACATTTTAAGGCTATTTTTGTTGATTCTACTTGAAGACTGGCCCATTACTTTTGGCATGCATTTCAACATTCTACCATTGTCTTACAATTTTCTGGTGTTCATTTGTCACACTGACAGAAACCAGTTTAAAATTTAAATCCATATCCCTCCTGAATCTCCTAAAAGAGTTTGCAGACCAAAGCCTGTGCAATGACTGATGATGCTCCTGTCAGGTGCCAGAAGATCCAGCAGAACTGCTCAACAAGTTTCTTAACAAGGTAAACAATAAGGCAGATTACAGAAAAACAAATGACATATCATAAGGTTGCTTCCATGCCATTTTTCATATTTGTCCCCTAAAGTCATTTCTACAAATAAAGCATTTCAAAAGTAGTAGGTATTCCTACAAACATATTGGTATTTAATCCTCTCTGAGCTAATTCAGTTTATTATTTGTAAAGAAAAGGGCACACAATTGAAAGATAGGGTAAAAAATTCTTAAAAAATACACTTTAACTTGATTAAACTACTTTTCTATCTCAAAGATATAAATTGATAGGATTTGATTTTGCACTAATTCTACTAAGAATTTATTCATCATTATGATCCAGTTTCTATTGTTTGCAAATTTCCAACATCCAGACTACTGCTCATTAAAGTGCTCTTCCTTTAAATCAGTGTCTCTCTAAATCTGAGCCAGGGAGGATTATTGTTGTATCTCAGCACTAGCCATGGTAAAATGTGCATTATTCTAAGAGCCTGTTTTTTTCCTACTTCATATTTAAAACTACAATAAAAATCACAAAAGGCGTACCATTAAAAGAACTATATTAATGATTTTATCCAGACACATGAAGTTCTTGTGTTCACTCCTATCTTCTATGGCAGAGTATGTGCATTCCCAGGCTAAATCATTTGTCATAGGCATTTTACCTGGTCTATTTGGTCTATAGCTTGAAAAATATGACAGCTTGTTGATTTTACCTGCTTAGCCATTGTATTTACCTTATATGAAAAATTAAACTTACTACTTACTAGTGTGTGTTCATCTCTGTTACATTTGTCTGTTCAACAAAGTATAGCCACTAGACAATAAATTAAGGACTTGGTTTCCTGAGCACTGCTATCAGTTTCTGATATGACATGCAGTATGTATCATACCTTAAGTTGTAATTTACCAAGAGAGTTCTAATGACAGGCTTATGCAATAACATGAGTATAACTGTTTTATTTTTTATAAAATAAATTATAAAATTAGATTAGTTCAAGGTTCTGGATATTTTTTGCTTTTGAATTATAACAAAATATTAGCTGTATAACCTTAGATAACTTAAAATTTTTTTAAAAGTTTCAATGCCTATAATTCACACGAAATGGCACCAAAAGGAGGTAAATACTGTAGGGGTCTGTGTTTACATATTATGACCCACGTGTTACAGAAAAGAGGAACAGCAAATGATTCCTGAAAGCAGTTTTGGGAATGACACTTAAAAGGAACAATTGGTCATTAATTAATATTAGAAGCACATTTTCTATTCATCCATTAAATGCATTAAAATTGCACAGGAAAAGAGGTATGATTAAAATTGCAATTATATTGATTCACTTAACTTGAACATACAGCTAATTCACAGAGGTAGCAAGTGCCCATATATAATATTCCTAATGGAATGAGGTTGAGCTGTGTGGAATTTAGTTTTTAAGACAAAAAGTGATATACTTGGAACACACACTCAAAACATATTACAAAGATTTCAGAGGACAAGTGGCTGTGAAGTTTTGATGCCACCTATAACAGTTAACGTTCCTAAAAATAATGACACAGCTAGAAATGCATGACTTCATAAGAAAAGCTTGTCAAACTTGTCTATGAGAATAAGTTACCACCAGAAAAGTAGTATCATCAAGTGAATAAGACCAGGGATAAACTAGCTGTTCTAATGGAAAGAATATAAACAGAATTGCATTTGCCATACCCATGATCAATGTAGCCCAGTGTTCTGGTAGTGACACTATAGTGTATTGTACCTTTCTCCTTGACTCTTCTATCAATTCAGACATAACATTTCCTAATGAGTTTTCTATTCCCACCTAATCTAACATTCTCTTTGACCTTAATTATACTTAAATGTTTAAAAAATATTTTTCCCACCACTTAAGTATTGGTGATTTCAATTTTTCGTTATACCCACACTTCCAAACTCAGGCATCAACTCTTCCCTTCAACTGTCTCCTGCTTTAAATGCCTCCTTTTTATTACCTTCATTGCTACTCTGGCTCATAAATGTATCATCTCATACCTGGATTATTGCAATATTCTCTACTGTATTTTCCCAGTCTCCTGTTTCTCCACATTAATATTTCGAACCAATTGCTACTGAAATAATCAGCATAAATTATCACCGTGGACACACTCTTGCTCAAAAATTTTTGATGGTCTCCCTTAATGACAGAATATGGTTTAAACCCTTAGACAAACACTTAAGGATCTCCATATAAGAACTTTTGTGTTTTGTGTAATGCAAAAATTATTTTCCTAAGTAATAAAAACCAGTGGGTAAAAACAGAAACTGAGATCAGGCAAGGTTAAATTAAGGGACCTATGGCACCCCAAATTATTGAGCTGTTAATTTAGCTATTTCCCCATATTTGTAGTCTCCAATGTTGAATTATTGTGAGATGTTGACTGTTATCTTTTCTGAATCATTTAAGATTATTGAAAAAATTATGCTAGGTACCCAGGATAATAGGAGGGAAGAGAATGTTGTTAACTTAAGGGAAATAGTTTGGAATATGGGAGTGGTGTCTTGAAGTTTACATTCCATATTACTAAATATCAGTGGAAGCACCCCATGTTTATGTTGGGAAAAACTGCTCCATGAGTATCTTTTTGTTTCTGCAAGGTCAGAGCTTTCACAGCAAAGAACACTGGTACGTGGGTTTAAAAGGAATGCAAAGTATCTTCTACGCTGATCCATTTGCTTATTTTTTAAGGATGATGACTCCTGAGTCAATTGTTTACATTTCAGGCTAGTGAAAAAGAGCTAGAGAACTTCTTCCCACCTCTCAGCCCCAGGGGATTTATTTATATTCCAGAGTAAAGGTCTCCCTCCCTCTATTCCCAGAGGGAGAATTGTCAGATGTACCAACTGCCTGTAGAAGCTCCAGGTTTAATAAATCCAGGATCCCTCTCTTCTGGTGCAATCCTACATGCACAGGGGACATTCTGCTCTCAGCGCATTACCCTGTGGAGAATTTGGGCATGGGAAACCAATGCGGCGAAGATTGCTCTGTGAATAAATATAAAGTCTGCTCTTTGATACAGAGTATGGTGTTCCTGTTAATATATATGGATATAGACAAATATATAGAGAGATACACACACTCACATGCTCTGTGTGTATATATATACACACATATATACACGTATCTCATACATACGTATATATATATGTATCCATATATATGAATGTGTATATATTCATATATGGATGCCTCCATGTATATGTATATATGTGTGTATGCATATATGTGCCTATAATATTGCAGCAGGCCATCATATTAACAGGATTCTGTTATAGTTCTGCATAGTTTCAGGCTTAACGGTTGGTATCAAGAACTGTCTGAGGAAAGAAAAAAAATTGCAGGCCCTGAAATATAGAAAGAATACAACAGAGGCTACTGGAAGAATCAATTAAGGAAGTACATGTGAATTCTTGACCCATAACTGTAGGAAATTCTCCAACATTTGGTTAACTAATTAAGGCCCTGTGGCTACTAGAGTTGTTAGTTTTGAAAAAAGATGAAGTTTTAAATTTCCTTTAGATGGATTAGGGTTAAGGTTGAAGGTACTTTGAATTGAATTGAATTTTTCACAGTGAAGTTTGTATACTCATACTTCCTATAAACGTTTCCTGGTCTTAGTGCCACTCCTGAAGGTGGTGGATTGTAACCCATCTGTGGTGGCTAAATGAGTTGAGTGAAATAAGTATAAGAGGTAGTGAGGGAGGAGGATAGGGAAGGAATACGAGCAAAACACTTTAGTGTTCATATTCAAAAGTAAGTGGGTAACTGTGGCTCTTATGTGAATCCTAAAATAATAGTTCTGTTATATTTTAAGCAAGTTCCAGGTTGAATTATGCATCCACACCTCGTATTGCCGTTCTGTCCTTGATGTGACTGAACACAAACTCAGGAACATTACTGGAACCACTACTGAACCATTACTGAAAGCACTCTAGGAATAGATGTAACAAAGAGACTAATGAAAGAGACATGAGACAGATGCACATATGCTATGATATTTTAAACATTATGACTGCATAAAGGTCTAGCCCCCATTATGTTCTCATTCAGAGCAGAATCTTGCTGGATCGCTTTGACTAACCTTGGAGAGGACAGAAGTGTGCCTGTTAGAGAGAAAACTGACTAATGTCATCCACCTTTTACAGGTTGTCAGGGTAGCTTGAGCGACTGAGAGCCAGTACTGGTTTGGAGAAAACTGTGTGACACCACATATGACTTTCATATAGCCAACAGGGGAACAAATGAAATCAATTACAATAAACATGAAATGAATGACCTCTTAATGTCACTTCTAACAATTATCTATTTCTTTTCTCACCTCATATACTATGGCTGCACATCCTGCTGTGTATGGTCTTGAAGTCATGCCGCCTCATGCATGTTTAAGAGAACTGCATGTTCAGCAATTTCAAGATCCCTGATTGTGCATAATTAATATCAGTAGAGGTTAATTATAGCTACCATAAAGCTTCATTACAATCTATCAGAGAATCAAACCAATCTGATCATTTTAATTATTGTATAAATTTTAATTATCTAGTCAGAGTAGTAGTCCTGTAAATAGGGTTGAAATAGTCTTCTGAAGTAGTATTTTTGAAACAGTGATGTCTTTCATAAATAAACCAGTGCAGCTTTAAGGATCATACAGCTTCAATAGTAATGATTTTAGCTGAAACCCCAGCCACTGTTTTGAATATCATGTAAAATAGGTAAAAAGAAAAAGTACATTTTGCTTTGTCTTATCGACCTTGGCGGACAAACTTAAATTGATCTTGATTCTTGTTACTTAACAGATTAACATCAGCAGTCTGCACATGCCCTTTTATTTCTTGTTAACACCAAGGGAACTTTCATAAACCTCCAATAATTAGAATATTATCTGTAAAATACATGTCTATGTGCTACTCGAAGAAGAGAATTTGTAAATATTCCAGATTTTTGACAAATGTTCAATTAAAAGTGTGAGCACTAAGATTTAATAGCTATTGATAAAAATAAAGATAGAATATTTCGATTAAGAAATGTCTCAGAAAGATTCCTTAGGGAAAGCAACTGACGTTGGTATAATAGGAAGAGGTGGACTCAAGGTAGCAGGAAAGAATTGACAATATTTTTAGAAGTTAGCATAGAAAATTTTCACATCCAACTATAGTGCTTGTTTCCATGCCTAAGACTAAAATTTCTGAATAAGAGTTTCTAAATGATTTCTTGGATCACATACTGCTTGCTTGTTCAGGGAAGGATGAATAGAGTAGACACTTTTGCCAACTCAAATCTTTTGCTTGTTCCCAGTCTTTTTCCTTTGGTAAAATAATGCCAATTCTGTTCAAGTATTAGAAAGACCCTTATATTTTTCTAAGCCAATAATGGTAATTTAATTACCTTTGACATAATTGGTTTAGGCATAGACTTGCTAACTATGGTAGATTGTAAAAATGGCTACATCCCAGTATGCACACCTTTTCTTGTAATTTGACTTTGCAGCACCTTCCCTCAAGTGTCTATCTCTGAATCTCTTGAATCTTGGCTTGACTATGGAATTTGCTGAGGAAAATGGTATATTAGTATTCATGATGTAAGCAGACACATGAAACATACCTGTGTGTTGGGTCTTGCCATTTTTTTCTTTTTTTTACTATTTTTGAAACAACTCTGTGACCACATTTATGTGAAATCCCATAATAACCTGCTGGAGATAAATGGCCCAGTGACTTTCATCAACCCTTCTGAGAGCCAGGCAATCACCACATATATGCATATGACTATAAACTACCAGCTGACTAGAGATGAAGATCTGCTTACAACAAAGTGAGTTAGACACAAATCATGCAGATTTAGTCCAGCCCAAGTTGCTATTCCACTTATTTGTGAGCAAATACATTTTGGGAAATTTTAAAAAATCACAGCAAAGGCTAACTGATACATTATATAATCTTCATACTAAGATGAAATAAGGGGAGGTCGGCTGGCAGGCTGAAAAATTTTTCTCACTCCTTTTTGCCTTTGGACACAACTATATAAGGAAATAATACTTGAAGTAACTATAATGGTGTGAGAAAACAGTTGATATTTTGAGCAGAGAAGAGTAGAATAATAAAGAAATGGGGGTCCTTGATGATGCTTTATTGTTGGATCAATACATTAACTGATTCAGGAGCCACTTTACCTCTAGACTTCATTTTTTGTGTTAAAATAAATATATATACTCTATTGTTTAGTTTACTGTTGTTTGATCTTCTCCACTTGCAGAAAAAAGTGTGGTAACTGATACAATGACTCTGAGGAAACATGTGACCTGGGGAGAGCTAGAGACTGAACATCTATGCTTGGCCTCTATCAGAATACTTCTACTTGGGGAAAATAGATCACCAGAACTTTTCATGGATGCTTCAGCTTGAGTGAAAAAAAAATTGGAGATATGAGGTTTTCAGACACATAGCTAAGTGTTCACTACAAAATGTTTGCCAAAATATGGAATTGTATGGAGATGTGAGCTAAAAAACTATGCCAAAAACCTTTGAGAAACATAAAGAAAGAGTTCCGGATCAAGATTGTGGAGTAGGGAGATCCCGAGTTCACCCCCTCCCACAGACACATCAAATTATACTGCATGTAGAACAACTATCTTTGAGAATGACCTGAAGTCTGGCAGAACAGATTTTCTACAACTAAGGATATAAAGAAAGGCCACACTGAGATGGGTAGAAGAAACAGATATGCAGCCTACTCAGAAGTCAAACCCCCAGAGCAGTGACCCACAAGCGGGAGGGATATCTCAACCACAGAAGTCTACCCTGAGGAGCAAGAGGTCTGAGCCCCATGTTGGGCACCCCAGCCCAGGGGACCTGAGTTGAGAAGACAAATCCCTTTAACATCTGTCTTTGAGAACCAGTGGGGCGTATGACTGGGAAAGCCAGAGGACTGTGGGAAAACTAGACTTCTATCGTGAAGTGCTCACCTACAAACTCACTTGCTCCGAGTCCCAGCCCAAAAGCAGCAGCTCGAAAAGCACTTGAGTTGCACAAGAGGGAGATTCACTGACTAATTTAGGGTATATGCTGGAGGAACAAGGATCTGGTGGAACTTTTGACAGAGGCAGAAGTGCTGGTGGGTGCCATTTTTTTTTTTTGGTTTTTTTTTTTAACTCTCTCATCTAGCTGTCTCAACAGTAGTGGGCACCATTTCTGTCACTCTCCATCAACCTAGCTAACACTATGTACCTAGTTCTGGTGCTCCCTTGAAGACCCACCCCACCTTCCTGCCAGTCCAGGGGTCAAAAGCAACTCCTGCACTGCCCACCTTGGTGGGCAGTCCTGGTTAGCACAGGCACCCTTCAAAAGCAGTTCATATCCTTCCCTATCTGGCAGAGAGCCCAGCCCAGCACCATCACCCCTCCAAAGCGGCTCCCACCCCAACCCAGCCAGTGGACAACACTGGCCAACCCCAATACCCCTTCATACGACCTCCCTCTCTGGGAGGCCAGCACTGCACATCAGTGTGCCCACAAGAGTCGTAACTGGGCTTCACGGCCAGCTGCACTGAAGGACAGCCCTGCATGTGAGCAAGCTCCCAGCAGTCAGGGCCAGCTCTATCAGTCAAGCAGGCTGGGGGTCAGCCCCATCTCTCAGCACACTTGAAGCAGTCTCAAGCAGGCCTCGAAGACAGTCAGAGTGGGGGCCAATCTTGTCCAGCAGCACACCCACAGCAGTTGCAACCAGGCCTCGAAGATGGGTGGGGCAGGGATTAGTTTTATGCACGAGTGCATCCATAGCAGTAGCAGCTGGGCCTCACAGGCAACTGGTTTGGGGGCCAGCTCTGCCCACCAGCATGTCAGCAGCAATCATGGCCCAACCACAACAGGGGGGCACACTCAGCCCACACAAAGGATACCTCTGGGGCATCTGGCTCTGGTGCATAAGGGACATTGTGCCACTGGGCCCCACAATACACTTCCTACACAAGGCTCATCTTTCAATAGTGGGAGACATAGCTTATAAACTTATTACATTAAAATGAACACAAACACAGAGAGTTAGGCAAAACTGTATACTGTATGTCAACTATACTTCTATAAGAATAATAATAATAAACAAGAAAGAAAAATATAGTGAAAATTCTCAGACTCTCTGGTCTGAGGAGAAGATCCACCAGACTGGCATCTGCCCTAGAAGTGGGAATGAACCAAAGATAGATTCAGTTTTAGTAAAACTGCAATGATTTTTGATAAAATTCAGTCCATGATTCAGTTAAGATCATCATTCCTTTACTCCATCAGCTTAGCAGAGGAATTAGTTGGTTCTTTCTGGTGGAACATAAAATTGTAAGTCCTTACACTTTTTTTTCATATATAATATCCAACGTTCAATCTATGAATATCAAGCTTCAAAGTAGACAGTGCTGCATGACTAGTAAACAAGAGAAACAATAAAATCAGCCTTCCAAACGTGTGGGATAAGGCAAATATTGCCTGTTTCAGAGGAGAGCAGTTCCCTTCATAAACCTAGATGGCCAGCCCACTAGCCTTTATCGCGAGTTGTCCCACCAGATGTAACTTAGAAGAGTCAACATTTACGGGCTTCTTTCCACATATTTTACTGTTTGAATGTTTAATAATAATTTACTTTTGGACATTTTTTTTTTCCATTTGCTGAATTTATTTAAACAAATCAATTAAAAAATATCATAGAGGGCCTCCCTGGTGGCGCAGTGGTTAAGAGTCCGCCTGCCGATGCAGGGGATACGGGTTCGTGCCCCAGTCTGGGAGGATCCCATATGCCGCGGAGCGGCTGGGCCCGTGAGCCATGGCCACTGGGCCTGCGCATCCGGAGCCTGTGCTCCGCAACGGGAGAGGCCACAACAGTGAGAGGCCCGCATACCGCAAAAAGAAAAAAAAAAAATCATAGAATTAAATAAAACTTCTGACATGTAAACATACTGCCATACTCCTGAAACATATGTTAACATCTGAGAGAAGTTAATAATTACTTATTAGGAAAGCTGTCCTTTAATAAGGTCAGTCTTCAGCAAAACTAAGCAGCAAAACCAAGATTTAAATGCAATTCTTCTGTATCCAATACCAATGTTATGTATTACTAGTTGGTTTCATTTTTTTCAAGGCTTACTGACATTTATTGATTTTTTTCTCAGATTTTCTGAAATATTATTTTCTCTGATAACCAGGCTTTGACTGACTTCAAATGAAGGAATTACTAAATCACTTGTGTCACACTCTTCTAAATCTGGGGGCATGTTCACTTATATTTTATGCATTTTTTCATAACTGATGCATTTAGAATTTATACATTGATTTGTTTAGTTCAATGACAGTTAACATAGTTATTTGTTTCCTCTAATATCATGATTTCAGGTTGAGAAAGAAAATTTTGCCCTGTCATCTAAATATAAGTACTTAATGTCTTAAACACTTTTTAAAACTAAGGCTTGAATTTATGCAATATAATGAAATACTAATATTATTCATAATAATTAATGGTATTATTAAAATAAACACCTAATAAGTAAAAGTCAAGATGAGTGAAATTCAAATATTATTGAGTAGAAAGAATTTCAATCATAATGTTCCATTATACAATCCAAATAAGTAAAATTTTTCTGAGTATTAACATTTTAATTCCAATATTTAGACCTTATGGTAGGCTGAATAATGACCTTCACTTCACCCAAGATGTCTATGTCCTAATCCACACAAGCTATGAATGTTACATTATATGGCAAAAAATAATTTTGGATGTTATTGAATTAAAGATTTTGAGATGAAGACACTATCCTGAATTATATGTGCGGGTCTGAAACATAGGAATCCTTATAAGAGGGAAGCAATTATCCACAGAGATAGAAGGAGATGTGAAAACAGAAGCAGAGAGAGATTTGAAGATGTGACTTTGAAGACTGAGGAAAAGACAGGCCAAAGAATGTAAGCAATGCAGCTCTACAAGCCAGAAAAGGCAAATAAAAGAATTCTCCCCTCAGAGCTTCCACAAGGGAACAGCTTTGTCATTAGCCAGTGAAACTGCTTTAGGATTTCTGAACTCCAGAGTGTAAGAGAATGCATTTGTGTTGTTTAAGTCACCATGTTTATGGTAATTATACCAGTAATAGGAAACAGATAAAGAACTTGAAACTGCTGAAATGTATGAGCTACAGTGTTTCATTGTAGCTATATGTATTTTATTGCTGTGTTTGATTTTTAATTCTTTTGGAATTCAATTTTAATTTGTAATATTGATTCTATATGAAATTTTATCCAATACACTTAACATCTCAATATGCTTCAATTTTGGCATCTTTAAAATGAAAATTGTGTATCAAGGAAGTCCCATGGTGTATTTTCACTCTGAGTCTAGATGTCCTCAATGGGAGAACGTTATGAAAGATTGTTAGTTACAGGTCAATAATATCTTTCCAGTGGCAGAAAAAGATCAGTACACAAATGTCTGTAACTTTCATATTCTTAGATGAGAGAAACTGCATTTAGAGTCTTGCATGCCTGCAGGAAATATCATTGAAAGTCAATGTAAACCAGAGTGGTTGCTTCTGCTGCTGCATTTACCTGCAGGGAACTTTTAGACAGAGGGAAATATGTTTCCATGCAATAGAGTTTCTGTTAGAACATACACCTGATACATAAACCTAGGGCCTAGGATTTTGCCACTACAGAAGATAATAAATAGATAAAATAATAAAATCTACTACTCAGATTGTAAGATCCTTAATGCAAGAAATACGTTACATATTCAAGTCAACAATGAAAAGTGCCCTTAAGCCACAGGACAACGAAATAGTATATAAGGAGTCTCAAAATATTGTATTAAGTATTGGGAATTCACCTTTTTCTTAATTATTGGAAGTTTTATTTTCTATGAATTTTTTTTAAGTAATAGTGGTCATACTCTTCTTGAGCAAACTTTCTCTTTTATTCTTAAAAATTTTTAAATTCATACCATTTCATTTTTGTTTTTGCCCTGTTATTTTCTCCAAAGTCATATTTTACTCTGAATATTCAACTGTCTTGCAAATATAGAGAGTGAAAAACCATCTGTTACATGTGTCATTCAGATAAGGAAAAAGTCCCAGTAATCCCTTTGTGAGCCCTTTGTCCAAAGAGAAAGAGCTAGTCTTCTCTTTGCACTCTTATGTTTTACTCTACCCATCAGCACTGACATATTCAACAAACATTAATTGCCATATGTAAGGCATTAATAGAGGCTTAGAATAAAAATAGCCATAAGAGGAGATAGAACAAATAATGAGGTGGACAGATAATTTAGAATATAACTTGTCATACATTTTAATAAAATTTTGAACCACATAATGTGTATTCCAGTGATTCTACATTCTATTTGAAAACTGCTTTAACTTATACATGTTCTTTAGTTCTGGAATAACCTAAAAATTAATGACTTTAGATACTGACTTACAGGAAATCAGTTAATAAGTCAGTTCATATTTTAGCAAACATTCACTAATTTTTTCCTAAGTATCAAATAACTTCTTTGCACTGAGGAATATAAATATTAACAATAAAATGTTCTGATAAACAGTATGTATCTTTCACATAGCATAGCCTATTTTGAATATAATTTAAACAAGTTTTTTAGACATAATCTTTTAGATACTAACTTATTCTACAAATTTTTGTCAACTGGTTGATAAACTTTGATGCGGGTGTTATCAGGCTGGGATGTGGTAAAACCCTTTCCAAAAAGGGAGTTAATATTCATTAATGGAGTACAGGAGATATAAATTAATAACTTTTGGTTTTTCAAATATCATTATAAAATTTAATTAGTGTATGTTAATGCAGTGTAATGCTCAAAGAGGTGGTTTTATTTACTCCTACCTTAAGGTGCAAAGATTACTGGTTAGTTGAAGAAGTGAGTAATCCAACAGTTAACCACTATACTCTGTCATAATTCGCTATGTGGGATAATCCTGTGGCAGCAGTAAAACTGTACTGCTCAGATCGCCCTCATTTGACTTTCAGTTGTGAGAAGTACAGCTAGCTGAGAGCTTCCAACCACAGCTCCAACTTTAGGGTCTGCTGCAGCATTACCATCAATGCCATGCAATTCTCAGGCAAGTTACAGAATTTAATGAAGCAAGGAATGATAACAAAATATAAAAATATTTCTACTGCTTCCCAATGGGATTGTAGCAATCTACATTCTTGAATAGTATTAGAAACACAAACAAACAAAAAATTTCATTTAGTGGCAATAATTTCTGAGCCACTTTAACCAAAGCAATATAACAATGCCCACTGTTTAAGTCACTGGTTAGAATATTTCTGAATTCTTATTACATACAAAAGGCATTGCCTTTAAGTATGTAGTTGGCCATTGAACTTGCAGGCATTCTGCAATTGTCTTTGGAAAGACATGAAATTAATGGAGTATAAAGTTTGGCTTCAGAGAACTTTAATTTTACAAGTACAGCAATAAAGGTCATGTTATTTTTTTTCCTACATCCACCTTTTAGTCATGACTGTATGGCTAGAACTTAAAGGTTATCCCTAGACACAGTGTTTACATATTGAAGGAGAGTTCCCTTCTATAACAAAGTAATTATGCTAGTAATTTATATTTTAATTTTATTAAAATATAAATTATTAAGAACAATAATGAGCAATACTGCCACCCACCTTGTGCTATTGGCTGTAAATAAAAATGATAATATATGCTTAGTGCTTGCACTTTCCACAGTATGCATTTTACTTAGCAATGTTTGGCTCCCCTTCCACAAACACTATGTTTTCCAACAGAGGTAAAAAGTAATTAATTACAGAGACTAGTCAATATGCATTTTTAAAATGTAGGTGTGAGAGAAGATATGAGAGGGGCTCACGAAAATTTTTGTGTCAGGAAGTATCTTGCTACAATTTTGAAAACAAATTAGAAAAAAACAGGTAAGCAAATAGAGGCAAAATGTTTTATTTCTTTTTGATATTAATAGGTTATTATCTCAGCAACTGACTTTGCAAAAAGAATATGTATCTTTTATGCTTAATATTGGATATTAATGTTGTCACATTCCCAGTAGGTACATGGATCATATCACATCTAGAAATATATGATTTCTGTTTTCCCAAGTCTCTGTATTATATATTTTCTTTCAGGCAAATGCATATTGAAAAGACCCTTTAAAATTATTAATTATCTTGACAGAAAAAATGTTTTCCCTAAAGGGTATTTAGTAATGAAATTAAAATGAATTTAAATTTTAAATTATTTTTCCTCACTACACTTAGCAGAAATATTACAAAAAGTCAGAAAACAAACAGTTTTTTTTTCTTTGTCAGGAAGTAAAAACATTGATCCAGAATGAAATCATCAAAATGAAAGTTTACAATTATAAGGACTTCACAGGGATATTTCATGAAATTTAGAAGCAAGCTAAAAATGTGTGGTTACAGCATAATTTAACATTTTCAGTTTTAAAAATATAGGGAAGAGATATGGGAACATATGTATATGTATATCTGATTCACTTTGTTATAAAGCAGAAACTAACACACTATTGTAAAGCAATTATACTCCAATAAAGATGTAAATATATATATATATTTTTTTTCACAATTTTGGAATTCTCCGACAATTTTGCCAGCAGTTAAAAAGGAAGTGCCATTTCTACTGATTAATTTATAAGCAACTTTAAATTTTAGAAGAAATGTCAGGTATTTTGAAGTAATTGATATCATTTATCCAAATCATAAAATCATTGTTTATTTTCTGTTCCAAGTTAACAACAAACTAGACCATTTCTGAAGTATATATCAAATGTTCTCACTTAAGTATCTTTAAGTATATGTGGTTTCTTTTGCTTGTAATATAAGAACAGCAACAACAATGACAACCTTTGTAATATACTTTAAAACAAGACTGTTTGGTTGAAACAAACCAAATTTATGTCAGATTCCAGAAAATAGCCAGCTCTGTTGTCTGCAAATATATACTGGTGAGAAACTTCATTGAAAAAGATATATTATACCTATTACATCTTGTTATGATCCAGGATAATAAACAAATAAAAATGTTAATTAATAATTAGAGTTTCTTGTCTTCGTTTTGTTTCATTTTATTATAGGCCAAAATGATAAAAAAATTGTCTACAATTATGACAAAGTAAATTTCATTTAATTTATATTAATGAGGAATTATCCTAGAAAGCATAACTTAGCAACTATTATGATTCTTCATTTGCCATAATAAAAATGATGTATAGCCACAACATAATTCAAACACAGGAGGAAATAAAATTAAATCTCTTATTTCCCATACCTACTCTACAGATCGTCATTGTAACATATAATAGTCTCTTTGTATTAGTGCAAACTTTTTATGTGAGTATAAATATATACATATATAGTTTTCTGAACAAGGAAATCTAGAGTACTTTTCTGTACTTTGCTTGCTTTACCTCCCTTAATATGTCTAAAATATATTTTATATCCATCTATCTACTATCTATCTATCTATCTATCTATCTATTTTAATATAACAAAACAAACACTCTGAACTAAGCAAAATCTCCTCCTTATTTGGGTCCATTTGTCCAAGAAATGAATCATCTTAGTGCATTTCTTGCCTATATATACAAATATTCCATCTATATTCCTTTGGACTAAAACACTTTTTAATATCAAAATTTGAAAAAAATAGTTAATTAAAATATATTTTTTGAAAATAATATATATTTAATTTATATACTTAATAATATATAATAAACTTATTTCACATATACTTTGGAGCCTTTTTGGTACACTTTCTTCTATTCAAGGAACACTGCATAAGGTATTCTGAACTCAAGTTCAGAGAATCACTTTCATTGTGAATAGGTTGACATTCCAATTGATAGGTATTATTTCTGGTTTTAGGAAAATGAAATTATAATTGTTTTCATGTATATTATTGCTTGGGGACATATATAGAAAGTATAATTACTCCTTAACTCTTCTATTTAGATTCCAGATCACTGTGATGTGAGATGTGTAAATATTTCAGAATTTTATCTTTCAGAAATTATGCTATTCCTTATATTCCTGCTAGAGGAATTCTACAATTCACTGGTCTGTTATATGATGGGGGTGAATTATATCTGACTTGAAAGGAAACACCGATACTTAATTTTAACATATGTCTTCACTAAGTTCTTTATTAAATATACATATATCATTTCATTTTGTATGGTAAGCAGTGAAATGACAGGTAATGCTTGTGAATGAGCAACATAGTTAAGACCTTCATTCCATCCTTTGTTTTAACCCCAAATTATATTATTTTACTAATTTATTGCTAAAGCTTTAACCTTATCCATTCTAAGTTACACAGATTTCAGATATAATAGATCATTAATATAAATGAAGATGGCTTCTGTAATAGGCATATAGTAACTTATTTACTATATTCTTACTATATTTACTTACTATTTTCACAGGATTTAAAAAACAGTGGTTATTACCTGTCACATCTTGCTGCTTAGAGTTGTGCTGGAAAAATCCACAGATAGACTGACTTTTTGTTTTGCTGGAGAGTGAAATACCTCACATATCAAAATAGAGAAAAATAATTAAAACTTTTTGTTTCTGTACAGCTAAAAAGAAAGGTCACAGTTTATATCTTCAATGGCTACTCATTGAATTTGCTCATATTCTACAGAGGCAAAAATCTGTAGCCATAGCACATTGTTTCTAGGAATTTGTCTTTGGGGTGCTGGCAATGTTTAAGAAAACAAAATAAATCTTAAAATGAAAAAGTTCAAAAGCAGCAGAGTTATGGAGCTCTTGATATATATGTTTACAAGCCTGTCAGTAGGTCATTTAGATTATACCCTACTGTTTGAGTCATCTTTCTTCATTTACATTTTATCTCATTTCTACCATTCGGTTTTAGTACTTAGCACCGTAATTGCCTTGTAATGATTTTTGGCACCTACAGGAAGGAGAGGAAAGAAGGGTGTTGGAGTGTTGATAAATACATAAATTCTACTAATGGTGCTATTTTAAGTTGACAGGTCAATGGCAGTTTTAGATTTTTTTAAATTATTTTTTTGTCAGAATCATCTAAGAATATACAGGAACTTCAGATGGAAATACAAAGAGTAGGTTGAAATTTCAACAAACCCTCAACTTTTAGAGCTCATTTAGTTTTTTCTGTATTAAATAGACAATATTAAGAAATCTTCAACACTGTTTCAAGTCACTGTATTCTTATGATAAGCCTAAGAAAACAACGCCACCTTATCAGGAAAGATTCTTTGAGGCTTAATATTTTGGTGCCTCCAATATTAATGGGTCAGATCGTTCTCTCTTTGTGAATCTCTAAATCTTAAAATAAAATGTTCATTCTTTTTTGAACCAAAGTCTATCTCTGTAACTTTTTACCCATCGTTTCAATATCTATGCCTTGGAAACATGCCAAATCATGATTAAAGCTATTTTTATGAGATAGTCTCAAATATTTAGAGAAAACTATCAAACTCTCTGGTTTAATGTCTTCTCTAAATTCAACATCTCCATGTCCACTTTGGTCTTTATCCTCTAAATAAGGCTCCACATTATCTCCATGTCTCTCCAATTTCCAGACTGGAAAACACTGTGAAGTTGTACTATAACCTTCTTTACCTAAATATTCTGCATGTAGTTGTCGAGTATAATATTGGCTTCTTGGTAAGTTTTTGGTCATGTTCAGTATAGCATTATATGATCTTTAACTTACAAAATATATACTCCCCAGAGGAACTTCTATTATTCAAACTTTTTAGTTTTCCTTATAGCAGTTGTATTTATATAATGTCACCATTTCTGTCTGAATTTTAAATTGTGTATTTTGAAACACACCATAGGAAAATGGAGCCTGTCCCTTTAAAATAAAATATATTGGGCCTCCCTGGTGGCGCAGTGGTTAAGAGTCCGCCTGCCGATGCAGGGGATACGGGTTCGTGCCCCGGTCTGGGAGGATCCCATATGCCGCGGAGCGGCTGGGCCCGTGAGCCATGGCCGCTGGGCCTGCGCATCCAGAGCCTGTGCTCCGCAACGGGAGAGGCCACAACAGTGAGAGGCCCACATACCGCAAAAAAAAGAAAAAAAAATAAAAATAAAAAAAATAAAATAAAATAAAATATATAAGGGTCATGGAGAAAAATAAAATGTTATAGGAGTTATTTTTTCAGAGGCATGTAGAGTGTTGTAAAAGGGAAGTAAAATTGATCCAAAGAGGTAAAATTATACACCTTTTAAAGCCAATTGGGTTCCATAATCAAGGACCATTTTCTTCATTATAGCACATCACTCTTTGAACTGTTTCTTGGAGTTTTAATTTAAAAAAATAAATAAATAACCAGAAACATTTGGAGCAGGGACAAAGAACATTAGACTAATATAATGTGAAGTTCTAGATTCAAATCCTTATCTTGTAATTCATTTGCTTAGAAAAAGCAAGCAAATAAATGAAATTCCATGAGCTTCACTTTCCCCAAATGCAAAACCTAAGAAATGTGTGTTGAGCTTCTTTCTTGACCTGGTCTTGCCCTGCACAGATGTCATGCCCCCAAAAGCCAAGTAATAGTAATGAAATAATACAATGTTTGAGGTCATGCAAGAGACATGACTGCCACCTGACCCATGAGCTGGACCCAGACATTAAGATGTTTCTTACCCGCTCCCCTGTCCTTGGAATGTACATTCTGCCCACCCTTCTCACAGTGGGAGCCATTTTTGAGGATGCGTCCTTGAGAGAGCAAGGTGTTGCTAAGACCATCTGGATGGTATGTGACTGAACCCCCTTAAGGCCTTTATATAAAGTTTTTAAGATTATGACTGGTGGGTGTAGAGATCTACTCACCCTATGGCCAACCAAGACAAGTTCCTTTGCTTATAAACCTGCTACCTGCCAGTATGTAGTTGTCTCTTTTTCAGTCTTTTCTTTCCCTCCAAGTACAGAGGCCAGTTTGTGAACCAACAGTTGGCTAGCCAGCCAGGAGACTAAAGCAATGAGCCTTGAAAAAGAGGTATCCACAGGGGAAATTCCAAGTTAGCCATCGACCTCTAGGTAGGGAGGGGTAATCTTTATGTTAAGTGCTTGTGCATAGGGACACCCCCAGAATGACAGCTGGCTTAATGTGTTTGTTTGAGGAACTGTGCATAGTGCACTGCGACAAAGAAGGGAAATGAATGGCTGCCGCAGTGGGCTGGCCTCTACTCTGGGCAGGTCAACTGGCCACTGATGCCCAACTAAAGGCTGAAGCTCCAGTTAGAAAATTGGAAGAAGAACTGAGGTTAGAGAAGGATGTGTGGGTGTCCACTCCTCTGCCGGATTTGGGGCTGGCAGACCAGGTAGGAGAGCTGAATGATAAATTGGAGGCCTCAGCTTGATGTTTTGCAAAGACAGGAGGAAACAAGCTGCCCTGGATGAACATTTGAGTGCTTATGACAAAGCCTGATTAGGATGGTAAAAGATGAAATCCCTGGGAAAGTGAGAAGGAGGAAGAAGAGAATGTTGTGGTGATTGACAGTGACAGAGATGAAACGCCCCTTGCCATCAGACACCTAATACACAGGAAAGCAAAAGTATAGTAACAGTAACCTCAGCCAGTGGGGCAGCCTCCAAGTCAGGAAACATTCCTGATGAGAGAATACACTCCCGATGAGCTTACTGATATAGCTGCCAAGTTCCAGCAAATTCCAAGGAAAGTATCCCGGCATGGATAGTGCCAATATGGGATAGAGTGTGGAAGTGGGGAGTGATGGCGTTTCTCTGACTGGGCAGGAGAAAGAAAAAATGAGCAACCTCACCACATCGTGCCCCCCAGCAGTGTCTGCCTGGTACTCAGAGGGTTCAAGGTATTCACTCCCCTATAGATTGGGTGACTGTAGCCTTCAAGGAGCCTTGGACCAATAAGGGGGATCTCCCTGGGTATGTGGGACCCTGGAAATCTATAGATGAGGTACAACAAATCCTTAGGGAGTTGGAAATGAGACAGGCCATTTATACCCCTGTGTCTGAAGGCCCTCATTGAACCACATTCACTGCAGGAAAGAAAGCCTAGATACTCCAGTTCACCCCCAGCACCTGGTATGGGGCATTGATATCTATGCTGTGCCCAGTCATGAGACAAGGCATTTATGATGTTGCACAATCCATTGCTGACCTAGGAGAATCTGACAAAGCCCGGGAATAAATACAGTCTGTGGGAAAAACCATAAACAGACAGGGAACTCCAGAAGACGAAATGCTGTCCCAATAAACTGTAAAGGGTCCAGTAAAAGTAAGCCAGAAGCTAATGTGGTTTGACCTCATTGCTGACAGCATCCCACCAAAAAGGATAGACTGGCAACTTGATGCTCTGTTTGACAGCCTATAAAGTCTTAAAATCTGGACAACAGTTCAGACCTAATTCACCTGCCTCTACTGTGCTTGATGCCCCACCTGCTCTAGCAGAGGACTCAGTGATAAAGTCCTATTCAGGGTGGGTGCCTCCCATGCTTAGGGTATAGGATGAAGGTCAAGATTTCCTCTAAGTGAGAGCTGTTAGCGGCATTCAGAGGCTCCATATTAAGCTCACTATTCACTGTTCCTACAGAAATAAACAACAGGTGACTGCTCAGGTGGATACTGGAGCTGAATGTACTCTAATACATGGTCACCCTCAGGAGGTTTCTGATGGTTATGGAGGGCAACCTGTTACAGTCCCTTTGGCACTGCAAATTGGTGTTCTCTCTCATGAGAATATGAGGTTTTTATCTCTCCAATACTAGAGTACATATTAGACATTGAAATCCTACAAGGTCAAATTCTGCAAACCTCTTTTGGTGAATTTTGCCTCCAAGTTAGAGTAATCAGAGCAGTGCTGAGGGGAAACACTAAAGAGTGGTTACTGCCAAATGATATAAATTAACTGGGGGTATAAAGAAGAGAAACTATCCAAGAACTGCACCTGGGGGATACTGTACAGTCTGCCCATAATGCTTTCTACAGCCCAGTATGGCCAGTGAAAAAAGCCAAATGGCTCATGGTGGAGGGCTGAAAATTAAAAAAATAGTAGTGTCCCAACCACACAGCTGTGCCCAATATTATCACCATCTTAGGTACCTTGGCCAGGGCCCTAGGAATGTACCATTCTGTACTGTACTTAGCAAATGCTTTTTTCAGTATACCTCTAGACTCTGTGAGTCACATGGTCAATTTGCTTTTATGTGGGAGGGGCATCAATAGACCTTTTGACTGTTTCTCCAAGGCTACCTGTACAGCCCCACAATATGTTATGGGATGGTAGCCCAAGACCTGTCCCTATTCTCCTTCCCCACATCAGTAAAACGGGCCCATTACACTGATGGTATAGTGTTAATATGTGAAGACTTGCCTCTGCTGCAGGACACTCTGTACCACCATAAAGTTTTGGAGTTGTTTGTTCGGGTAAGGCTTGCATTGTTCCAGAAGCTGTGATTGATAAGATGCAAGCCTGTCTAACCCTTAAGAATGTGAAAGAGGTACAAACCTTTGTAGGGATTTGGGGGTTTTGAAGGACTTCTATTCCCCACCTGGAACAGTGTCTCTTTCCCTTATACCTCCTGGTAAATAAAGAGTATGTGTGAGACTGGGGCAGCAAGCCTCCTTTGTGAGGGCAAAAATTCTAGTGAAGCAGATTAAAGCTCTGGGCATCTCCCAGGAAAGGCCACCATTTAGGTTAAATGTAATTGTGACTTCAGAAGGAATGGATTGGGCATTGCAGCAGAGACAACAGAAGGAGAGACTTTGGAAGGGGACAGAAACCTGATATATCCCCACAGAACAACAGCTCCTGGCAGAGTACACAATGCTCCTTCAGGTAGAGCATCTGATGAAGGAACTGCACACCATGGTAAATACTTCCCTTGCTATCTAGGGATAGGTTGAGAATATGTTCCACTGATACATCCTTCCATGGGTCCAGCTCCCATTATGACTTGCCTATTTGCAGCAGAGGAACACCCTGTCCTCCAGAAGTGTAGGTTCAACTAGTCCTTGTAGATTATGTACATCCTCCAAATGTCCCAGGCCCTATTCCTGTAGTGGTCCCTGTGGCCCATAGATAGGCAGTAAGGAAATTCTCTCTGATGCCTGGTATACAGGTGGGTCTAGTCAGAGCAACCTGCCCACATGGACTGAAATTGCTGTTCAACCCAACACAGACACTATCTGGATGGACACAGGAATGAACCACAGCAGCAAGTGGTTCTAAACAGGGTGGTTTGGCTGGTGGTCACTCATGAACCCTGGCCATTAACTCTTTGCAAGACAGTTGGGCTGCTCTAAAGGAATTAACCTTGTGTCTTAGACAATGAGAATCCTAGGGGTGGATGATCACCAGTAAGCCCTCGTGGGATCAAGAAATGTGGAAAGATATTTGGGTTCACCCATAAGAGCCTGATGCAGTCCTCACTATTTTCCATGTCCTGGCTCATAAGTTGCTGACACCCACTGGCAATCAGAAAACTGATTGAGTACAAACCCTAGCAACCAACGCTTTAATAGGTAAAGCAGATTGGGTGGACAGAAAGAGCAACCACCAGAACATCCATGAAGGATGGTCTATAGCCAAGGATGCTGAATTGCCCTTGAAATACAGTGACTTGGTTAATGCAGTAATAACATGTCCTGTGAGTTCTAAACCATACCCAAAACCAAAGGAGTCTGAGACTACCTATCAGACTTCCCAACTGGTGAGGAATTGACAAATTGATTAGATTGGTCCCCTCCCTCTGCATGAGGAGTTCCAAATATATATGCCTATGGACATTATATCTGGCCTAACCCAAGCTTTTCCCTGTTACTGTGCAAGCCAGGCTGCCACCATCAGAAGATTAGAGAAGCTGAGTACCATGTAGGGATACCCTCATTGAATAGACACTGATCGGGGTTATATATCAAAGGTCATGATATGTAAGCCTGGGCAAAAGAACATGATATTGAAAATTCCAGCTCCCCTAGAACTGGCAAGCAACAGGGTTGATAGAAAGAAAAAATGGAATAGTAAAGCAGCAGGTTAAACTGCTAACAAGTAAAACCACCTTGGCCAAGGGGAATAAAGTATATACTATCCCAGGCTTTAATACATTTGAATTGTAAGCCATACGCCAGACTGGAGACCCCTGGCAAGACATCCAATATTGTAAAAGTATGGAAGTTGTGGAAAGCCATTGTCCCAACTCTACCTTCGATCAAAGTGCTATGCTGTTGAGAATACCAAGTCCCATCATGCTTGGGAAAGGCATTGTCTACTGGAATTTGCAATGGGATGTCCCACTGGGAATAGTGAGTTATTTCACACCCCTGGGTGAGGGGGAACTACTCAATTTCCACTGGGTTCCCTTTGCTCTGCTGCAAGCTGGACCTGCCGAAACACACTATACACATGCAATTGAGAAAGGGGAGAATATGGAGGTCCTAGTCTGGCCTATCTCACCCTTAGTCCATCTCCTCATGCCTGACAGTACTGCATCCCCCACCCCAACCAACAACAGGTATAATATCCACAACCAAGTTAAGTTACTAAAGCTGCCAACTTCCCTCCCCTCAAGGCCAGATTGGCACACTCTATTTTCCAGTGGTACGATCATTTGGCTGCCATCTTTTCTCCCTCCATTGGCCTGGAGGACATTATAGCCCTTACTAAATTCACCCAACAAGACTTAAATGATAGCCAACAAAGCCTGTCTTTACTGAACACTAAAATATCTTTAATGAGAAAAACTGTCCTCCAAAATAGAATGGCCTTTGTCATTATTACTGCCCTGCAAGGAGGCACCTGTGCCATGATCCAAACAGGATGTATGTTCATAGCTGATGAGCCTGCTAATGTATCATCACATGAGGGCACAAGTGAACAACCCAAGTGATCTGATCCCCAGCTTAGGGGACTTAATAAAGAATAGTTTGGATCATGGGATTTTTGGTGAAAAAAGTTAATTATTTTGGACATCATATTAATCTGTGTTTTTTCTTGCATGTACCTATATTGTTGCTGTGGTATCTGCCTCCAGTGCAACTAGATAGCTGCCAAAGAGCCACTGCCATGCTAATGAACCCCCTTGCTGATGGCTAGGGGCACATTGCAGAAGACAGGAAGACGGGATGGGGTGGGGGGAGGGGAAGGAAGATTGTAGGAGCCAGTAAGGACCAGTGGAGTGTTGGAGGAGGTCATGCAGAGAACGACTGCCGGTTTACCCTTGAGTTGGACCTGGGCAATTAGAGGCTTCTCACACTGTCCCCTGTCCTTGTCACATGTGCTGTGCTCACCATTTCCACAGTGAGAACCATTTTCAAGGATGAAGCTTTCAGAGAGCAATGTGTTGTTCAGACCACCTGGATGGTATATGTAACTGAACCCAGTAAAGCCTCTATATAAAATTGTAAGATTCTGGTGGGCAGGAACAGAGATCTACTCAGCTTGGGGTCACCCAAGACAAGCTTAATATTTAAGTTCCCTTGCTTATTACACTTGCCACCTACCAATCTGGAGTGGCCTGTTTCTTTCATCTCTCACTGCCCTTTGTGCCAGTTTGCAAACCAACACATAGTTGTTGTAATTTTTTTTTTTTTTTTTTTTTTTTTTTTGCGGTATGTGGGCCTCTCACTGTTGTGGCCTCTCCCGTTGCGGAGCACAGGCTCCGGATGTGCAGGCCCAGCGGCCATGGCTCACGGGCTCAGCCGCTCCGCGGCATATGGGATCCTCCCAGACCGGGGCACGGACCCGTATCCCCTGCATCGGCAGGCGGACTCTCAACCACTGCGCCACCAGGGAGGCCCTGTTGTAATATTTTAAAATACTTAATTCTTGTAACATTTTGATAATATATCAAAAAGCAAAATATTTATTAAAATTCAAATATCCCACACATGATTGGTAATTTACAATAGTTTTTTTTCTGTATTGAAGGACATATTTCCAAAGACATTGAAAGGCATGTTAGTGTGCCCAGGGGATGGGGGTTTTCTTTTTGGATTTCATTAAATTGGAATATGATATTAATATTCTATATGTCTTCATTTATTCTTACCAATTTGAATTGTATGCTTGTATGTTAAATGGCCCGGAAAAATTAGAAAGGTGATTGCCAAATATACAATGTTTGTTTGTGGGCATAAAAGACCATTTGGTTTATGCTAATTTAATTAATCTTCACCTAAAACATACACAGTGCCCTGGTACTTAATGTACTGGAAAAATATACATAGCATTTTGACACCATCCTATACTACTGAGAGGTAACATTGTACTCTGACATTGTATTAATAAGTCAGTAAACAGCTTCCAACAGAGATACAAGATCATACTTTCCAGCTTTATTTTTTAACGGAATTTAATTCCCAGGGTAGAATAGTCTTTATAATTTGCATTTGCTATTGTTCTTTCTACTTTAGTAGTCTATAATACAATTTATGGATGAATATGGACTTTAAAGAAATAATCATTAGAAAAATATTGAATTTATAGGCTGTAGCATTACTGTTAGTCTCACTTGTAGGATGCAATTATCTAATGTCTTCATTTGTATTTTTATGAACTTGATGGAATTCTGATACTCTCCCTTAGCCAAGAAGACAGAACAACTAATTGCTTTGCATTCACTATCTTGGTTGAAGGGTGAAAAGCTAAAGCCCAATTTATCCAGTAATTGCTACATTTGTGAAAACAGCATCAAAGCCTTGATGTGTTTTACTGTGGTCTCTTGGGAAGGCTCATTTCTAATTTTGATGCTGATACAGCTCATAATATAGTCCTCTGACTCTTCTATTTGCTCTTGCAATTACAAAGTTTCTTATTCCATTGTGAATATTCCTCTGAACTAAGATTAGCTTAACTGAGCTTCCTTTGAAAACTTGCCTACCCATCAAATGTGTCAGGACTAATGCATTCAGTAGCCAAAGAAAATCAATGAGCAGCACACTTTTCTGCTTCCTGCAATGATCAATAGGATTCACATAATGGGTGGAAAATTTTTAATCGTGACAACTCAGAATCTTCTTAGCATAAATCTCCCCTGCATTATAACCTCTCAATTTCCTACTTCCGGAATTGCAGGCATTGAGTAATATCTATGTAGAAGATACATTATTAAAAGTAATACAATTAGAAGTTCACACTTTGATGAAAATGAGTTTAGATCCCAAAGACCTATTTTCTAGATGTGAAGTCTTCTATATTTTGCATTTGAAATCTACAAATGGAAGATATTCTGTTAGAATGTGAAAACTTATTTAGATGCAACTTAATTCAAATATGTAAAATGAGGGAAGCAGACATTGCTTTGATTTTTTTCTAAATTAAAGTGATTGAGTCATATTTGTGGCTTTTAAAACTGAAATTAATTTTTAAGTTTAAAAAATTTTTAATAATGTGTGTCTCAGAAATGAAGAATCAGAGTTCTCAGCCTTGTAATGCTCAACAGTGAGGTTTGAGGAAAAATTATAAACAGAGTTAAAGCAGTTTAATCAAAGGCAAACAAAATTTATTTAGAATTTAAGTTTTCTGTCATTAATTTATTATTTATAAATATATTAATTAATAAATCAATTAATCCCCAAAGTACAATTGATTTCCTTCTGTGTGACATGTGTTGTGTTACTGTATTTAGGTGATAGCATTCAGAGACAAAAGACAATCCCTGACTTTGAAAAGTTAACAGTATATTTATTTATGAGTGAGAAATTTCAGTTTAGTGAGGTAATCTTAAGTGTGTGTTTATGTGTATGTGTGTATGTGTATATATATATATATATATATATATATATATATATATATATATATATATATATATATATATACACCAAACATATCAAATAAGCAAACTAGAAACATGGTTTTAAAACTATATTTGAAGCTATATTTCAAGAATCATATTACAAAGCAGTACATTTACATTTAAAAGTTATTTGTCTAGTGAGTGAAAGGACAGGTCCATATTTTATGCATCTTTGTACTGTACATGATACATTATGTGTGTATGTGTGTGTGGGAGTGTGATTTCTCTGCTTTTTCTTCTCTTTTTTCCTTAATCAATTTTCTTCTTGATTTTGCTGGATCATAACATAAGCATTAACTTGTAATATATTCTATTTCTCATAGTTGTCCGTTTTACTTTCCTCATGATATAAATAAGCATTCCCAAACAGCTAAGTTTACTATTCATCTTGTAAAAGCAGAATTTACAAAAACATTCTATGCTGTTTCCTTATGTTTTAGAAATAACTTCATATTACTTTTCTTGTTCATAATATATCTTATATTATAACATTCTTTTCTGGGCCAGCTTATATTATAATTATGTCAATATTTAATGCAATCATACAATTAAGAACAAATATAGGTGACATATATAATTCATTGTATAAGATCTATTAAATTTACTATTTAACCTAAACGTCTATAAGATGATAAGGTCAACATCCTTTAGCATATATTTGGTGTTATTGATTAACTTTAGTGAAATAAATGTACTATATCTGTTATTTCATAGAAGTTTCTATATCTATTATAGATATAGATATGGAATACATATACATTTACAAATTTATAAAATTTTGTATTATATTTGTTAATATTTGTAATTTCTATTGCCTTACCGTTGATGTTAAATGACACTCCATTCTTTTAATTGCTGACACTCAAAAGTAGATTGTCAATATATGGATTTCATTGAATAACTGTTGCATAAATTCATGTTTCATATTTTTCCCTATTAGCAACTTATTGTTTTTCTTTAGAGAATATTTACAGATACATTTATACTTACATATCTAGTTGTATAATTACTGTGTAATAATTCTTTCCTCTGTCAGAATATCTGATCTAAGAGAGAAGGTCTGTTTTGAACTATTTGGTTAGTATTTTCCTGTTATTCTTGACATATAAAGAATGTACAAATTTTCTTACACATAAAGCTTTATCAATTTTATCAGCTAAATATCATATTGATATTTCTTATATTTTGTTTTATACTGTTATGTAAACTTTTTTTTACAAATATGACTCAAATATCTTAGCCACGTGAATATGTTAAAGTCAAGTCACCTACTAAGAAGTTAGCAAAATGCCTCCATATAAGCAAAAATTTTTAAGTACTTCATGCTGTCCTTTCACACTGATATAGAGTGAGCCAGGGATGTTGATGAGGGGGCAGATGATTAATATAGTAGGTTTTTTTAAATTTTATATATGAGAAAGTAGGAACAAAAATTACTGCCTTTAATCAGAATAAATCAGAGTTAATATATGCCCCAATACAGTCCCTCCTGCTTTATGTCACCTAAAGTTACTTTCTGTCACTGGTACTGAACAGTCTTTACAGGGCAGCATTCATCAGAGCTGTATACTCCGCATCCAAAGGGATAGGAGTATTATCAGCAATCTCCTGAATAGCATTCATCTTTGTTTCTAATCCTAGATTATTAGAATATAAAACACTATTTCAAGGTTGAATTCTAAGAGTTTAGCAAATCTACTGTTATTAGCAAGGATCAAAAACATCCTCTACCTTCCCACATAGTACATATCTTGTCATCCAGATGTTTTGATATATTATACTTTCCATGAATTATGAAGCCATAGACTTCCTCTTTGGCCTTTTCATATAATGCATTTAATTTTCTAGTTATTCAATTTCCTTCTCTTTTTATAGCCTCAGTAACCTGTGGGGATAGAAAGAATTGCCAACCAATCCTAATGTGAAATAGTGAAATGTCAAAGCTGTAAAAAACTCTACTAAATTTCTAAGAATACGTTAGGTACTTAACTCTGTTACTGCTGAATATCCAAATGTTAAAAATAATAAAAGTAGTTAATTCTTGTCCTAACAATTCAAACGACAAGTAATCAATGGGTATCTTATTCTTCTAAATCTGTAAATTTTCATTAAACTATACAAATCCTTTAAGAATACACTTTCTTACTCATATTTGTTCTCACTTCTATTATACTCTTGTTATCTCAAAATCGAATGGTAAATACTTTTTAAAATTTCTTTGTATCTACATTTTTCATTTAAGAAGACAATAGTAAAATTCCTTAAACTTGCTTAACCTTGGCCAAATCTCTCACTTTCTATAAGTCTCAGTAACTTTATCTGCAAAATTAGCAATTTTAAGTAAGTTATCTCTACTACCCTTTACAACTCTGAAACTCTTAACATCTTTTATTTCTAAAGTAAGCCTGCAATAACCATGAAATCAGCTTGCGAGATAATAGATGGATATTTGTGTGTCATCTTTTTGTGATGTCTGTCTCTTTGCCCAAGTTATGCATTCCCTTTGAAGAAATCACAAATCCTAGAGCCAACCCAGTAGTCTGGGCAGCGAGATAGCCTCCACAAACGCTTGGGGATAATTTGGACTCCTGTGCCCTGGAACCATCCTATATTTCACACTTCTCCTTGAGACAAGACTTCTTGTGCTTTCAAAAGTGTCCTTTCTCCAATTTGATACATTAATCCAAGAATATATATTAATGAATGTAGCCTAGACCACTCACACTCTAATGATGTTTATTCATCACAGTTTGACTTCCTAAATAAAATAATTCCACCTTTATTTATTTATTTTTTTTTTTGCGGTATGCGGGCCTCTCACTGTTGTGGCCTCCCCCGTTGCGGAGCACAGGCTCCGGACGCGCAGGCTCCGGACGCGCAGGCCCAGCGGCCATGGCTCACGGGCCCAGCCGCTCCGCGGCACATGGGATCCTCCCAGACCGGGGCACGAACCCGTATCCCCTGCATCGGCAGGCGGACTCTCAACCACTTGCGCCACCAGGGAGGCCCTCCACCTTTATTTTTCAGCCATTTGGAATAGCTATACTTACGTTTATTCAAAGTCTTTAAGGAAGTATGATGTAAGAAAAAATATTTGTTTATATGAGGGAATCTGGAAGAATTCTGTAAATCTTACTGCATAGTGTCCTATCACTATTCCTGTTTCTTCCAAAGCCAAGACTAAGTTTATGCCTTTTATAGATCAACTGACACCTGATAATTATTTTGTGTGCCCTTTTCATTACTGAAACTGTCCCTGTTTAAAAGACAAATTATATGATTCTCTACCTATTACTCCATGTATACACAATCCTACTTAAAATTCTAGGGAGCCATCACACAGACTGAGATCTCAAAACTAATCTGTGAGTAAAGTTCATGTTAAAAGAGATTTCTGTTTTTTTAATTGTTATCAAAATAGGCCTAGACTCTTTGTCATATTAATCAGCTTCCTTATATTTCATACCAATCATACGTGGTATTGAATTACCCTGATGAAAATAACAAACTTCTAACTATAAATAGCTGAAATGCAAAAGGAAACAAAACCTTAACAGGGAAATGGATGAAACAAAGAACAAGCAAACAAACAAAAAAAACACTTTACTTGGTAGAAAAGAATGGTTGAAAGATTCTTATT
Organism: Mesoplodon densirostris; assembly: GCF_025265405.1. Lineage (NCBI taxonomy): Eukaryota > Metazoa > Chordata > Mammalia > Artiodactyla > Ziphiidae > Mesoplodon > Mesoplodon densirostris. The sequence goes on from NC_082668.1 coordinate 43,155,193, forward strand.
TGTGTCTTGTATTCTGAAATGGAGGAAGATACATGTACTTATCAACCCTGGATATTCTGTCAAGCAATTTATCTATTTCTTTAGCCCCAATTCTAAAGAGGGTCACCTCTAATCATGCCCTATACATGCTATCTTACTTTGGCTCCACAGGCCTAAAAGCCACTGATATTTTCTGTTGTCACAAAATATGCTAGAAAAAAATGTAAATACCAAATATGCATATATGCATATGCATATATATATATATATATATATATATATATACTATATTCATATATTCTAAGGGATAAGTTTTGGGTAAGATAAATTCATTCACAGTGAAAAAAGTCATCATTCTTTCTACATGCAGCTTTTTTTTAAACAAAAAATATTTTTCATGTCAGATGAGTTATTATGTGGGCTTACTGAAGCTTATCTTCCCACATGAATTTCAACACACATAATAATTTCAATAGAGGATGTATATTTTTTCAGATTCATCAATTTACTGACTGTTAATCCAATGATGAGTACTATTTCCTTCCTTGTAAAATTGTTTCCTGTGGACATCTATCTTTCACAACAGCTACATTTTTCCAATAAAGTAAACATCTCTATGCATATTCTAGCTTTATCACAGCACTATTTCAAAAAGAAGAATCTGGTGCTCTCATTATTTTAATTAATATTTGAATCTTCTTTGCCAAGAATATATAACATGAAGATTTTTTAAAGGAGATATCATATTCTTTTCCCCAGGAAATTTACAGTTAACATGAACTTGATCTATAGGACTCTAGAAGAGAAAAACACAACCATCTGTAAGCTACTGTACATAAATTTTATTTTTCAGATATTAATCAATAAGAAAATGAAAATAAGTGAAATGATAAACTCCTGGGAAAATAATAACATTAAACTTCTCTTTTACAAAGTGCCTCTCAAATACAACTCCTAGCTTAGAATTGAAATGTAATAAGAACTCAGAGCACAAATTGTATGCAAGTTATTCTCTAATAGAACTGCGTGTACTTAGTACCCCCAAATAGCTCAGGGCATGAGGTGCTATGAACATTTTCACGCCGACATATGTATCTCTTAACACTTCCTCTGCTGACATTCAATTTAAGAATATGTGTCTCAGATTAAAAAGAGGTATTTGTATAAGTACTCAAAAGAGAAGGAAAGTAGAAATAACTAATGAGAGGAAAATTCCAATTATATCCAGGCTATGCTACTTATTTCACTCATTATTAGACCTCTATCTACTTCATTTGCTGAAATCTTCCTGAATCTAAATGCCTTGATATTTTTCAGTCCCAATATTCTGCTCCACTGGTACCTCATTAGAATTTGCTTCTCCTTTCTCTTATTTTTCAAGATGAGACAGCTCAGTGTTCAACCTCTGGATACTGGAGTCTTCTCTGACTCCGTGTAGTCCTCATGCAGAGGTAGAGTGACCCAACTGGCCCCAGGGGCTCAGTCCTATCCTTGCCATTCCATGCTTTTGAGTTCATCATACTCTCTCCAGAAGTCCTTGTTTAACTAGTAAATTCTTCCTCCTAGAAACAACATTTTGTGTCATTATCAACCATTCGTTTGGTGTGAATTATTTTTTTAGAATATCCTAAAAGAATGAGCCTTATATCATATATGATACAAAGAGGGAAATCAGAGATATTTTAGAGTAGGAGATAGCCCGATGAAGCTAAAATCAGCCTTTAACCTAAGAAAGGAACTCTAAAGAGTAAATGAGAGTACCGAGTACCGACGAGGGAAAGACATATGAAAAGAGAAGTAGAAGGTAGCAGTGATACAGAAATGCCCAAAGGACATAATATATGTCACTGAATTAAATAAGTAAAAAATGTTTCTTAGAGCTCAAATATACAGAACAATACTGAGCTATAAGTTACTGAATTAGATGTAAAGGTGTATTGAATAATTTTCTTTTAGTTCATAATCATTTAACAAAATTTGTTTCTGCAACCAACATACAGAGTCATAAAAGGACCAAAGGGCCCCCCCTCTGGTTCAGTTTCTACCTATGAAGCCTCAAACAAATAGGGCCCTAGTGATCAGAATGCTATTAGGTTTTCCACATAGATAATATCACTGAAAGTCAGAATTTAGACCAATTGACAAATATTTGCATGCAAGAGCTTCTCTGTGAATTAAGAAAAAGTGTAGCTTCAATGGTATTATTTTTAGAACAAACTCTTGACACATCCTTTATATTTTCCTCTCTTAATAGTACTCTAGAAAGGGTTAGCAAAAAGATTAGGATTCGAGTTAGGATCCATCACTACACACATTTATGAAATGTTGCCATAAGGTTTATGTGTTTCCAAGGATTTATTTAGGTATTTGACTCATGCATCCTTCATAGTTCGTTGTGGCATTTCTTCACAAAATAATTTTTTTTCTAAGCAGCTTTCTTCAGATAATCTAATCTGTGCTCTTGACCAAGCACAGTCACCCATATCTACAGATTTATTACTCCATCATGAACATTTTGATTTAAAAATCTTCTTCATTAGTGTTAAACTGTAATTGAATGTCTTCAATTATTATACCGGTAGTGTGGCTTAAAACCTTACCTTTATCCTCCTTTACTTCTTGGTCTTAAACCTAGTATTACCAATTTGTGAGGTATTTGTGTTTTGGCTATTGGTTGTATATCATTTTTAAAAATGTACTGAGCTCATTTTAATACTATTGTAACATTGCATCTTTGGAGAAATGCTTATTTAGGTCTTCTGCCCATTTTTGGATTGGGTTGTTTGTTTTTCTGATATTGAGCTGTATGAGATGTTTGTATATTTTGGAAATTAATCCTTTGTCAGTAGCATCATTTGCAAATGTTTTCTCCCAGTTTGTAGTTGTCTTTTTGTTTTTGGTTTCCTTTGTTGTGCAAAAGCTTTTAAGTTTAATTAGGTCCCCCCCCCCCTTTTTTTTTGCATTGCTCTAGGAGACGGGTCCAAAAAATTACTGCTGCGATTTATGTCAAAGAGTATTCTGCCTATGTTTTCCTCTAGGAGTTTTATGGTATCATGTCTTACATTTAGGACTTTAATCTATTTTGAGTTTAATTTTGTATATGGTGTTAGAGAATGTTCTAATTTCTAAATAGACATTTCTCCAAAGAAGACATACAGATGGCCAATAGGCACATGAAAAGATGCTCAATATTGCTAATTATTAGAGAAATTCAAATCAAAACTACAATGAGATATCACCTCACACCAGTCAGAATGGCCATCATTAAAGTCTATAAATAATAAATGCTGGGGCTTCCCTGGTGGTGCAGTGGTTGAGAGTCCACCTGCCGATGCAGGGGACATGGGTTTGTGCCCTTGTCTGGGCGGATCCCACATGCTGCGGAGTGGCTGGGCCCCTGAGACATGGCCGCTGAGCCTGCGCGTCCGGAGCCTGTGCTCCACAATGGGAGAAGCCACAACAGTGAGAGGCCCGCGTACCGCAAAATAAATAAATAAATAAATACATACATACATACATACATACATACATAAATAAATAAAATAATAAATGCTGGAGAGGGCGTGGAGAAAACCGCCTACACTGTTGATAGGTGCAACAGTGTAAATTGGTGTAGCCACTATGGAGAACAGTATGGAGGTTTCTTAAAAAGCTAAAAATAGAGTTACCATATGATCTTGCAATCCCATTCCTGGGCATATATCTGGAAAAAAACTCTATTCAGAAAGATACATGCATCCCAATGTTCATAGCAGCACTAGTTTTTAAATAGCCAAGACATGGACGCAACCTAAGTGTCCATTAATAGATGAGTGAATAAAGAAGATATGGTATATATACACAATGGAATATTACTCAACCATAAAAAAGAATAAAATAATGCTATTTGCAGCAATATGGGTGGACCTGGAGATTATCATATTATGTGAAGTAAGTCTGACAGAGAAAGACAAATATCATATATCACTTATATATGCAACTTAAAAACATGATACAAATGAACTTATTTACAAAATAGAAATAGATTCACAGACATAGAAAACAAACAGGGTTACCAGAGGGTATAGTGAGGGTGTGGGGGGGAAGTAAATTAGGCGTTTGGGATTAACATATACACACTACTATGTATAAACAAGGACCTACTGTATAGCACAGGGAACTCTATTCATTATCTTTTAATAACCTATAACCTATAATGGAAAATATCTGAAAAAGAATATATATATATATATATATATATATATATATATATATATATGTGTGTGTGTATGTATGTATATACATCTGAGTCACTTTGCTGTACACCCAAAGCTAACACAACATTGTAAATTAACTATACTTCAATTAAAAAAATACTATTGTAACATTTCATAAAAGAATTTTGGTTCTCATTTGGGCTTATGTACATTTAATGCAATTTCAAGTCTTTTTGTTTTAATATGTGTGAATATTTTGCAGTAAATTGCTGATCAGTTTGATCAACATCATTACATAATTAGGATATTTGTCATGCCTTTAAGATATTTAGACTGAGAAATACAAATCAACTTCCAGATGATTCTTATGATACTGCCTAATTAGTGACTTAAATTGTATGTTTGACTACTGTAATTGTTTTCTGAATCTAATGACATTGCAGATATAATGCAATTGTTTTATAATGATAGGAAATATATATCAATAAAATGAAATCTATTAAAACATATGATATTTAATCGTCAGTGATAGTGATAGTCTTACATGTTAGCTTGGCTAAGCTATAGTCCTAATTCTTCAATCAAACACTAATCTAGATGTTGTTGTGATGTATTTTGTAGATGTGATTAACATCAGTAATCACTTGACTTTAAGTAAATGATGTTATCCTAGATAATCTGTGTGGGCTCAATTCAATCAGTTGAAAGACCTGATTCCCGAAAAAGAAATTCTGCCTGTAGCCTCCATCAGTTCCTACCAGAGAGTTTTCAACCTATCCTTGATAGCTTACCCCATGAATTTCAAACTTGCTTAGCCAGCCCCAAATCCTATAAGCCAATTCCTCACAATGAGTCCCTCTCTGTCTCTCTGTCTCTGGCTCTGTCTCTCCATATAGAAATCACGTGTCATATATATGTCATCATTGGTGCATATTATTGTTGGGCTGCACCATGCAGGCCTACAAGGCCTGTACTTGCCCAGCTTCAAGACTGAAGAAAGAGCCTGGAGTCAGCAACAGAGACATCAGTGGTTTAATGGATGAGGGACCTTACATGTCTGAAGCAAGGTCCTAGAGCAGACCCCCCACCATGTTTGGGCAGAACGTGGCAGCAGTCTTTGCTTGGGGGAGAGGGGATAGGGGTGGACAGGGAGAATGCTGTTATGGGGGGATTAAGCTCAGATTGGCTCATTACCAGGGAAACTAGCAGATGGGCATACCCCTCACTGGCCTTCTGATAAGAAAAATCGATAGCTGGGGCCTGGGGCAAGTACATAGGAAGGTCAGTTATGTGAGTAAGGGGTAGGTGGGGTAGGTAAAGTAGGCACAGGTCGAGCAGGGGATGTACAGAGAGCAAGAGAACAGCCACCTGGAGTGGCCTGACCATACAATTATGTGTGATATATCATATATATACATATACATATATGATATGCATATATGATTATATATGGCACATTACATATATATAGAGAGAGAGGGAGAGAGAGAGACAGAGAAAGAGAGGGAGAGAGGGAGATTCTGTTTCTGCTAGTTATGTTTCTCTAGTGGAACACTAACTACTGGTACAGGTCTAGCAGCTTTTACATCTCTATGATATATGATATGATTTGATATATATTTCATACACCATATATGTGTGTGTATATATATGTCTATATTTCCTTTTTGCATCTTTTAGAATATTTGAAAATAAATTATATTGATAATTTGAAAATGAGAAAGTACTGAAATATTAGTGTTCATTTAACATCATATATATTTTCCATTGAAATATTTTGCTAACTACATTGTTCATTGTTAAAATTGAAAAGTCTACTATTCTCATATTAAAGTGTGTTATGTTAAATTATTATTTAAATTTAGACACAGCATGGTTTTTGTTTAAGAAACAAAATAGTAATACTTTATGAAATTCCACAATGAACTTTAGTTTATCCAAACTTAATAATCTATTAATAAATTTAAAATTTATCAAATTGTATTTTATTTAGAAATATCTTTTGTCAGTAATAATTATATAACAATAATTTATGTTTGAAAAAGAGAAAAAAATTAATCAAATGTAAAGGAAGTAATTTCCATGCATAAAAGATACAGAGAATTTTCTGAAATAACTTAGTTGCAACAAGTAATAATTAAACTATGTGGGAGGAGTTGAGTAATGTGTGCGGGCATTACAATGTGGCTTTGCCAGTATAGAGCGCTCTCTGGTGGCAAGGGTCACACTTACAGCCTTCTGAACCAAAATGAGCATAAAAGACATAAAACTTTCCATGATGCTGAAATTGAGCAAGCTTACAGTGAGGGCCAAAAAAAAAAAAAAAAAGTATTTCCAGTGTAACTTCAAATTTATGAATGTTTGTCTAAATATTAAATTTTTAAAATATTTTCTTAATATTTTACTATAAAATTTCATAGCCATCAATATTATTTAGATGAAGTACAGAAGCAAAAAGCGTAGAAGCAGGAAAAGTGTGACACATTTGGATTGAATAAGAAAGCCATCTTCTCTCTTTTATGCTATCAGGATGATTTCTTCATCCTAGCATATCTCAATCTGAACAGGAAAGTTAGATAATGCTTAGATGAGTACATACCACCTCTTTGTGGGTTTATGAAACAAAAAAGAATATCTTCCAATAGAGTTGAGGTTAGTCTGAACTAGCAATCAATCATGAGACAAAATCTGGTAGTTATGCAGTAAAAGGCTTCTATTCCAAACTTCCTTATACTGTCTCTGAGCTGCTCTGAGCTTGGAATGTCTATTTTGCAAAATCATTTACTTAAATAAGGGATAAAGGAACCCCTTGTCTAAAATGCAAAATTCTACTGGAAAATTTATTATTTTATTTATTCATAATAGTCTCTCAAGAATTTAAGTATTCCAAGGAGAGTTAACATTGATTTACTAGTGGACAAAAGTGAAATTATTGGAGTTAGAAAGTTAAAAAGCATTCAAGATCTAATAATATGAAGCAAGAAAGGAGAAATTAGAAGAAACATTTGCCTCCATGTTGCTAAAATTCAGCAAGCTTAAACAATTAGATGAAAATATAAATTAGAAGAAAATATAAATAAAAGCAAGGAAAAAGGTGACAGTTTCTCCTTCTGTATCTCTGTCTCCATCCCTCTCTGTTTCTCTATCTCTGTCTCTCTCCTTCTCTCCCTCCTTCTCTTCCTCCCTCCCTTTCATAAATTCTAAATATGGCTTTACATCTTCAAACTTTTTCCCAGCTAACTGACTCTGAACCATAACAATGAGCTTGATGATCCATTAAAAAAGACTTTGGGGAGGTAACTCAGTGGAAAATGACAGGGATAACCATTCCTTCCGATGCGTCTATTTTTGGATGCTGTGTATAAGTTTTACTCCTTTCCCCAATGCTATGATTCACAGGTACTACTCCTTTCTTTCTTTCTAGATTTTGAAAGTGGATTGGATTTTCATTATGTGCTCAGAGTGATCACTGAAAAAGTGGGTATTTGGGAGGAGGGCACATTTAAAAGGTAGCCTTTAAGTTCCATATAATAATTACTGACACTTATATTGCACTTAATATTTGTACAACTCTTTAAGAAATATTCCATGCCTTAACTCATTTACTTCTTCTCATCAGAATTCTATACATAGGTAATAATTTTATACATCTAAGGAAAAAAGTCTTATGCCCATGGTCATACAGACAGAAACTGAAAGTGCTGTTTGAACCAAAATCTATACAATTGAGAAAAACAAAGAAATCAGATACAGTCACCAGTGAGTGAGACTGTTGATGCATATTCTATCACATCAACAGAAAAGCAGCCTCTGATTTTCTCTCTTTGCTGCACTGTTGAGGCACAAAGCTGGTTCTATGATGACCGTTGAGTTAACAAATAAACAAGAAAAGAAACAGAAAGTCCTGGAGGATATTGATAGTGCGTTGAGCTTGCAGCTGGAGCTTATCTTTATGCGCAAGCAGGAAGTTATATATCTCACTTTTGTGTTTGCTATACACATAAAATAAAGAAATCAACATTGGTCTGAATGGGAAGGAATAGGTCAAATATTATGATCAGAATGAAAACCATTAGCAGGTAAGAAGGAGTAGGGACAGGAGACTCTTCCAGAAAACAAATCACCACAGTGGGTCACAAATAGTATCTGTGAACTACCTCAGTCAACATTGACAAGGTTTATGTAAAGGACTGTGCATCTTGCAGTGTGAATACATTGCTGAGTGTTTAGCTCGATCAGGATCTGCAAGGAAGAGAGAAGCAGAGTTTGCTAAGTAAATACTGAGTAGTCAGAAGAAGGAAACATTTTAGGCTTTGATACCTGAAGAAACACTAAGCGAGAAGTAACCAAAAACCGCAGTACAGGTTGGAAACTTGGAAATTGAGGAATGTCTCAGTCTAAAGGACTGTATTTTATTTTGTCGTTCTCTGTTGGAAGGATATGACACCAAAGAAACTCTGGCACATTTACAATTTTAGCTACATGAATTCTATTTCATGAAAACTGTAAATAGGTCTAAATCAATGGATTTAGACCTACCCATAAAGAGATAAACATGAATGACAGTTGATGAAAAAAGAGATTCTCATAATATTTACAGACACACAATTCAGCACTATCTTCGCATTCTTGTATCTAAAGAAAACCTCAAATTTCCACTGGCTGATACATCTGGTAAAAATACAATCAATCAACAGACAAAAACAGAGCATGTCTAGTGAACTTTTCAAACTCAAATGAAAGAGTAGAATTCAATTCATATATTTTTTGTGCATATACTCATGCAGAAATAAAACTTTCAAAAGAATTAATCAGATTTATCACATTATTTGTAAACTTTGGTCAGATTTATTACATTATATGTAAACTTTGGTCATTTTCTTTAAACTGTGGGGAGAAGGAAAAAAGATTATTGTATCCTAAAAGAAAATTTACATTCTGTAGTGGACATATCTAGTTCTTTGTCACACATGCTCTTTGCTTTCACTTAACTTCAATTCTTACTGGTTGCTATGGTGAACAGCTACCTTAGGTGTAAGCTGTAAGCACTTAACCTGGGCTGAACTAAGCTTCTCTTGCTTTCTCCCTCAGGGCATCTCTGGGAACATGGGATTCCTAGAGGAATCAGCTCAGTCATTTTGATTAAGGCACAAACCTGAAACTGCAAAGTTTAACAAAACCTAAAACAGCCCTCCATCAGTGGGAAGAAAGAGCATGTGTAGATATTTCCACCCTTTGTTGTTTCAAGGGCACAAGTCTGCAGTGCATTCTGCAAGTTTGTCCAAGGGTAGCCAACAGGATTTAGGTATAGTTGCACACAGAAGTAAGCAGTCCAACAGCATACATTTACATTGCTTTTTCAACCTCTCTTGTTTCATGTTTCCAAGTTTCTCACTATTGTTCCTTAGGATCACTTCCTAAAATGAAATACTGCATGCAACCCTTTGTCTCAGGTGCTGCTTCTGATGAAAAGTAAGACTAAGGAATATTTTCTTATCCAGAATATTCCCCTCTAAATTTTGCAGGGATTATAGTATTTTTAAATGAGAGAATAATAGAGTTTCATTATGCATTTCAAATCACAAATTTTGTAGGATAATATTAGATTTTTTTTAGTAGTAGAAGCTCAATGAATATAATGGTAATGATTCGTTATCTAACTGTCTTTTATAAGAACACGGCAAACTTTAGCATCTCTTGTGGACACTGAACATAAAATGGCAGAGGCAGCAAAAGGGAGTTATACAGAAATCTAATTATTATCTTTGTATCTGATTCTGCTCTACTGGGAACTGGGAAAGTCACTTGCACTCTAAACTTCAGCTCTATACAACACCCACTGTATTAAGTTGTGTGCACTAAAGGAAACAATGTTCATACCACGTGGTAGACAGAATAAAGGCCCCACAAAGATGTCTACAACCTAATCTCCAAAACCTGTGAATATGTTACCTTACTTGACAAAAGTACTTGGCATATATGATTATGTGAAAAAGATTATCCTGGATTATCAAAGTGGGCCAAATATAATTGAAATGTTTCCTCTAAGAGGAGGATATAAATGTCAGAGTCAAAAAAGCTGTGACAAAGGAAACAGGCCACAGTAATGCTTCCATGAGTAGCACAGTGTATGAAGCCCCTAGAAGCTGGAAAAGGCAAGGAACATATTCCCTTCTAGAGCCTCTGGAAGGCACGGAGCATTTCTAACACTTTGGCTTTAGCCCCATAAGACCCATTTTGGACTTCTGAGCTCTAGAACTGTAAGGTAATGAATTTAAGTTGTTTTAAGCAGTACGTTTTTGGTCACTTGCTATAACAGGAATATAAATCTAATACAGCATCTGATGTATGTTAAGTATAAACATTAATAACTCATCACCATTTTATTTTATTGATTGATTGATTTGTGTTTTTCTTTTTCTTTTGGTCTCAATAGCAATGAGTTAATAGGAGACCGTGAAAAGAGTAAAGGCTTGAGAGTAAGAGATGCATTTAAATCTAGGAATCTTTATTATCTTCACACAAATGGGTAAGTTATTCTACCTATAAAATCATCTTTTCTCATTTTTACATAAAGGATTACTAGTACCAGCTTTGAAGTGTTCTACTATTTCACATTTCAATACATAACATTCCTATGATAATGTATGAAAAGTATTTGTTCAAGAGAGCCAGGACAAACAATAGTAGTCATATATTTTCAACTTAGCTTAAATTTAAAAGTAACTGACCGAGTTCCTGAGTTTTTTTGAATATGGACACATTGAGTTCTCATGCTCCAGGTATCGCCAGTGCCTATTTCAATGGCTGTTGAGTACTAAGCACTCAACGTGTGTGTATCAAATGGAATCAATTAAAAATTTCTTCTGCATTCTATAAAAGACGCTTATTTTGAAGTGAGCAGTTTTTAGATTTTAAAGCAATCTTTCTATTAATTTAAATAACTTGCTCTGAAAATCAATATAGTTCAGAATTATATAAAATTTTAAGCCAGAGTACATGGATTTGAGTACTGATTTCACCATTTGTTTGTTATCCGTGTGAATTTGGGAAAAGTATTTTACCTCTCCTTGGCTGCTTCCTATTCTTTAAAACAAGGATACAAATTGTTGGTACCTCATTTTTTTAAATGAAACAAGCGAATTCACGTAGAATGCATAGCATAATATATACTAGATATTTAAATAAGTCTCTGTCTTATATACATGGAAAACAAATTTATTATGATTATCTCACACGATCCAATGCTTCCAAAGAGGATATAAAAGTACCAATAAGAAGTGTGAGTATCTCCCAAATCCCAAGCAGACCTCAGAGAAACTGGAGATGGAAAAATCCAATGCAACTCCAAATATCACTTTCTATCAGTACTTATACTCTCTTGCTGCAACCAGACAATCCCAATTCTCTATTCCAGGTGTTTTCAGCCTTGCCTGGGCATTAGAATTACTTTAGGAGATTGTTAAGACCATGACGACCAAGTCACAATCCATGTCAATGAACCCACAAAACTCTGAAGGTGGGAATTAGACATCATTTTTTTTTAAAGCTCTACAAAGTGATTATAATAAAAACAACTGTTCTGTTCAGTAGATGTGTTCCTGCCCCCAGGTTTCTGGTGATTTATAGTTCTTAGTTATTTGTATGTTTAGGTACCTTATGAACTATGGTAATATATGGCCAATTTCTGTAAATTATTTCAGCTCTTTTTACTACTATTAACAAAATGACATGGTTTTCTGCAAATATCTTCTAAGTCCTAACAATGTATGATTGACTGAAAGACTCGAAGTCACTAATTGAAAATGTCCTTCTACATTAAGCATCACCATTAACCATTACACAGAATGGCTTGGTTACCCAAAGGTAGGCTATGTAACCTTGATTTAATCACTTGTAGCAAAGGGCAAGGACATATTTCTTAGAGATACTTTCTCAGGTGGGGGCTATAGACTAAGAGAAGATTCTTGTGGAAAGGGACCATGAGGGTGTCAGTAGGCATGGTGACAGACATCTCCATGCCACATAAACGTGAGTCTCCATCCCCTTAAGGAGCATCAAAAAACACCTTCGCCTTCTCTTTGAAATATTATAAAATGTTGATTTTGATATTATGAGTATTAAAAATTATATTGTGTTCAACACTTTGATAATAGGAAGTTTGCACAAGGGCCTTTGCTGAAAAACTGCCACACTCAGAATGTGTTACCTATCATTAGACATTTTCCTCCATCCCCCATGACATATGTGTGCTAACACAACTCTCTCCATGACTGAGAAATTCTCTCTCTTTGCATAAATCTAGATCTCAATAGATATATCTATGTCTATATCTAGACCTAGATATACAGCAAAAGTATCCTAATCATTTCCTTCAGTTGTTCTTTCAACCCATGAAAACAAGCATATTTTTCATATTCTGTCATAGACATCAAACTTTATTATTAATATTAAACTCACTTTTTTCTTTTACTGTCACTTAAATCCCTCATAGAAATAAGCCAGTTCTGACCACTGAGTGCCCTTTGCTACAGTAGTTACAATGAAAAGTTTTGTGATGATATCTGTCAGTTGTTCAGTAATTAGATAAAAGAGCTGCTGAAGATTTTTCATAAAGGACAGATTGGTTTAGTTGACTGTCTGCTCTAAGTTGTGCTAATTCTCCTACAACTTTTTCAAAACTTACCATTTTGTCTATTACTGAACGTTGTTGGAGAAAAATCTGATGATGCGTATTGTAGGAAAGGAGGGGTTTTTAATTCCCTACTAAAACTTTTTATTTCTTTGATTTTCCTGAAGATTTGCCAATTTAGAACTGTATTATATAATTCTTCACAGCCCTATTAGCAGTCTTTCACTCACTGGTCCAGAGTACTGGTTTCAGACATTTGCCATAATAGATGACATTATTATTATATTTTCATTTTTATCACCTTAAAATGTAAGTTGAGAAAAAAAGAATGTGTGTAGGAGGGAGAGAAAAATATATAAAAAAAAAAGAAGTAGGGATTTGTGAATTAGTGAGCATATCTGACTTACCCTGCTGGTACTATATTAACCATATTTACAGTTATGAGTTTATATGAAATTTAAAATTGAGTTCTGTACAAATTTGTTGAAGCAAATGTCATTGGCTCAATATCCTTATAGAAATTTAAACAGTTTCTGACTATCTTAATTACTTTTAATTCTCTGAAACAAGAAATAGTTTAATTCTCTGAAACAAGAAATAGTCCTAAGTGCTATCTCCCTGCAGCTCTTTTGTAAATTAGAAAAAAGAAGGAAAACCAACATGAATGAGGAGAGGAGAATTAGCTATGATTGAACATCAAAGGAAAATAAATAGGCCTGGGTTAAATATAGAATGAGCAGGGATATTTTTCCTATTCTGCATTTGAGCTTGCTTTGTTAGTCACTTCTACCTAACCCTAATGTTTCTTTTTTTCTCCACGTTAAAAGATTTTCCCCCAGATTTCTTTATTTGGCTGACATTTTCAAAAGTGAGGACACAGGGAAGGGGAAGGGGAAGCTGGGACGAAGTAAGAGAGTGGCATGGACATATATACACTACCAAACGTAAAATAGCTAGCTAGTGGGAAGCAGCTGCATAGCACAGGGAGATCAGCTTGGTGCTTTGTGACCACCTAGAGGGATGGGAGAGGGAGGGTGGGAGGGAGGGAGAGGCAAGAGGGAAGAGATATGGGGATATATGTATATGTATAGCTGATTCACTTAGTTATAAAGCAGAAACTAACACACCACTGTAAAGCAATTACATTCCAATAAAGATGTAAAAAAAAAAAAAAGAAATGGGCGAAAACAGCGAGCCAGTAGTCCTGTGGAGGAAGCTGTGTTTGGTCCCTGAGGGTTTGTGGAGCCCATAAATCATGATGAGTGCCTGCTTTACTCAACTGTTAAAACTAATTGATGATATTATTCCATCTCACTAATGCTTATCAAAGCTTAATTTCCCATTAGTTTTCTTAATTTAATGTCTATCTATGAAACTAACAGGAAAGAGAATTGTTCCTTTATATACATGCAACAATATCTATGAAAGGTATATGAGAGATTATGCTAAATAGGGCATAAATCTAGAGTGGAACAAGTCAATATAAGGGACCTAAGTTGAATATGTTGGCTTTCTTGCCCCAGATTGTTGTGTAAACTTCTCCAGGCTGTTTTGACTACTCTCTACTACAGGTTCTATTCATGCAAATCCAACTGTCCTTTCCCTCTTGCAATTATTTGACATAATTAGCAATATTTAGAAATTTAGCCAAGTGTTTCATATTTCCTGTGTAGGTGTTGGCTTTTTGCAAAGTAAAAATTTCAAGGTATTGTGCTCCTTAACTCTTCAGAAAAGATGCCTTTCAAAGACAATTAGGTGTCAATTATCCTTAATTGCTCTTTAGTTTTCCATCTCTCTCAAGCATCTATCATTTTTCACAGACTGAATTTCTGAATGGACTCTCACTAAAATAAAACTGTATGCATGTTTTCTCCCCTGTCTAATGATAGGTAACACATAAGAAGTCAATTTACGACAATGAAATAAGTGTGGAATTCTACTTTTTTTGTACGTGCATGTGGTCTCTTTACTCTCATAATAATAAAACAAATATTCTTACTTGAAAATTATAGAAAGTTGTTGGAAGTCTAACTAGTATGGGACATGTAGTCGTCAAACTTTAGAGCTTTTCCAACTAAGGCTACTTTCCAAATAAGCATTAAATTATTCTGTATAAGATTGTTCAAAGATGTGATACAAAGCACACAATTTTTCATTTGAATCATGAAAGAAATTTTGTGCAAAGAGAATATTGTAAGCTGTGTCCCTTCTATGAATCTGACCTGGGTAGTATCTTTTATCATTTTTTTCCAACAAAAAAAAATGCATCAAAAATTTGGTGAAACAAATGAAGATACATCCTTTCAGTTCATTAATTTGAGATCTGATTCCTCATATATGAATGAAATGTTACTTTAAACAAATATCCAAAGAAACAATCAAAGAGAAATCGTGCCAGACAAATTAAACAGACAAGGAAGACTGTATTGAAGACTAGTGCAAAAGGGAAGACAGAATAAACTACTAAGAAAAAAAGAAAAAAGTTTTTACATGTTGGGGTGACCTGGTAGAGAATTATTGGAGGACATTAGGGAGGAGTCCTTATAATGAATCAGGCCACCTGTGTTTGCTAATGGTTGCTACCTCCTAGACTCCAATAGAGACTGGGAGGTAAGACACATTCTTTCTTTCTTTTTAACATCTTTATTGGAGTATAATTGCTTCACAATGTTGTGTTAGAAAAGTGAATCAGCTTTATAACAAAGTGAATCAGCTATACATATACATATATCCCCATATCCCCTCCCTCTTGCGTCTCCCTCCCACCCTCCCCATCCCACCCCTCTAGATGGTCACAAAGCACTGAGCTGATCTCCCTGTGCTATGCGGCTGCTTCCCACTAGTTATCTATTTTACATTTGGTAGTGTGCATATGTCCATGCCACTCTCTCACTTCGTCCCAGCTTACCCTTCCCCTCCCCGTGTCCTCCAGTCCATTCTCTATGTCTGCGTCTTTATTCCTGTCCTGCCCCTAGGTTCGTCAGAACCTTTTTTTGTTTGTTTTAGATTCCATATGTATGTATTAGCATACAGTATTTGTTTTTCTCTTTCTGAATTACTTCACTCTGTATGACAGACTCTGGAATATTACTCAGCCATAAAAAGAAACAAAATTGAGTTATTTGTAGTGAGGTGGATGGACACTGTCTTTCTTAATGTTTACATTTCAAAGAGATGGCTCCCAGGTCCTTGACAAAAACATACCTGGGTTGAAAAGTGGGAAAGAACCTGAGAGAAGATATACATCTCAAAGGGGGCAGATAAAGAATTTACAATTGAACTTTTTCTAAAGTAAATGCTCTAAGAAAAGGGAGGTCAGGGACCTAAAGTTTGGAAAAAAATATGTCTAAAATTTAATCAAGTGAGGGGTATATTAAGGTCATCTTGGTTAAAAAACAACATATATATATATATATATATATATATATATATATATATACACACACATATATATATATATATATATTTTTTTTTTTCTGGAGCCTCTCTGTAAAGTGTGGCTCATCTATACAATAATTGCTCTAAGAATTAGAGAGTCTCAACTTTCAAAATATTTTCTAGAGTACACTCATGCAAGATAGGATTTTTATCTTTTTATTGCATAAATGTCATAACCTATTGGTAGTAGTTATTATGCTAAGAATTCAAACATTTAAAAAAAATAGTCAGTGGTATTTCATTCAATATTTAATGCAGTGCATCTCTCCAGGTAAATATTTTTCACCCTATGCTGAGTAATCCCTTTGTAATATAAGATAAACTGAAACTGATCATAGATATTAGGAACATTACCACCTTTCTATTTCACAACTGTTAGAAGAATGAAAATAACAACACTCAAACAATCTAACATTAGTTTTTGAGGCATTTACAATTTCAGAGATTTTGGGCAGATGTGTTGGTTCACTAAGCTTCAATGAGATGTTTAGTAGGGATTTGAAAGTAACTCAGTTTAAAAGCTCTTAAGTAAAATATGTTCCTTTAGTTCACTGAGATAATTGTCTATATGCATGTGGAGATTGGGACATCCTTCCAAACAAAAAGCAATTTTAAATCACTTCAACTTAAGGTCTCTAAGTAGCAAAACAAAAATACTGAGTCTCTGTGAGTATGAATGCCATTGTCTCTAAATGCATTCACTTAAATTATTATTTCTACATTCTTATATTAATACTCCCTTGGAAATCCATATTTCTGCATAACTGGTGTATTTTTAATATTATATTATGTCACTGACATAATAAAAAACAAAGTAATTGGCTAATACCTCTCTCACTCTTTTTTTTTTTTTTTTGCGGTACGCGGGCCTCTCACTGTTGTGGCCTCTCCCGTTGCAGAGCACAGGCTCCGGACGCGCAGGCTCAGCGGCCATGGCTCACGGGCCCAGCCCCTCCATGGCATGTGGGATCCTCCCAGACCGGGGCACGAACCCATGTCCCCTGCATCGGCAGGTGGACTCTCAACCACTACGCCACCAGGGAAGCCCTCCTCTCTCACTCTTTATGCTCAAGATACTAAATGATTTACATGTATTAACTCGTTTATTCTACTAACAAGTTTATTCTGCTAACACCTTGGGAAATGGTTTAAAGTAAAATAAGATATGGTTTATTACTGTTTTATTGTGAAAGACTGCTGAATTTTATTGTGTGGAATATATCATTGAGATAAAGAATGCTATGTGTACTACGAGATACAGGTTTTTACTTTGGGTTTTGTTTATCTGAACAGGATACATTTGCATTGAGAGACTTTTTAAAAAATATACTTCTTGGAAAAGCTAAGAAAAAATTTGATGTGTTCAAGAAATGATCAGAAGCAGTGAAGCTTGAGTGTGAACAGTAGTGATGGGTGTGGGGCCTATAGATCCTCACAGTAGGTCATTGATGGGAATCAATATTTTATTCCATTTAATCAGGACTCTGTAATGTATTTAATCAAGGGAGTAATTTGACCAATTTATATTTTTAACAGGACACCGATCACTACTGTAAGATTCAATTTAGAAGGGAGTCACAAGCAAGATTGAAAGAGAGGGGGTTATTCCACTAGTCCATGTGAGGACGAGTAATGGTTTGGACTGGGGATAGGTAGCAGTGCCAATAAAGATAGGAGAACAGAACAGATATATAGAGTTTCTACTAGCTGAAGTTGAAGATTTAATGTATGTCAGTAGATGAATAACAGAGGGGAAGAGAGGAATCAAGAATGACCACTATATTACTAGTTTGAGCAACTGGGCAATTGATGATGTAATTTACTGTTTGAGCAAGAGTTGGGGATAAAATGGTTTTAGAAAGAAGATAAAGCATTTCTCAACATTGTTAAATTAATATAAAAACTACTTATCCTTGTTAAATGTTACCTGAAAACTTTAAAATCAGATGAATGTGATTACTATCTTTAATGAGTTTGAGGTATTCATATAAATCTCTTTTTTTGAAACAACATGCCTTCATCTTGAATTGTTGATGGGCTCTCCTAGGATGGTGGATGCAGTTGTGAAAATGTCACCCTTCTTATCACCACTCTAATGAAAATCACATCTACAAAGGATGAGCACTTCTTTGGTTTTCAATGTTTTTGAAATTTTCAAAAAAAATTTTTTTTCACATAATTAAAGAAAACAAAGTGGACAAAATGTTGGTGCTCAATATTTGTTAACAGTTGTTTTAAATATATATATATATATATATATATATATATATATATATATGCACACCTACTTCTTACAGTTTCTGTATTCTATCAAACAAAATTTGCTCCCAGCAAACTCAGGCCCTGTCCTATCTCACCCATTTTGGTAAAATATTTTGAGTTCACAATTTCCAAGGCTTCTTGACAATTTGGTTTGCTTACTTCTTAGCTCCTCTTTTCATAGGGAGAGTGACAATTAACTTTTTTGCTGTCATTAGCTGCTAACCCAAACACTTCTGTGTTTAAGGTAAATAGAATCCAATCCCCTTCTTCTATCTGACAGAGGCCCCTATCATAGCTCAAGTTGTTAGAACACCTAGTAATTAAATGGGAGAAAACTGGAGAATAAAATCAAAGCCAATCAAAACAAAAGCTTAAAGTTGTCTGTTTAATTAGAAAAGAATGAGAATGTCACTATAGTGGAAGTAAAGTGTGTTGATGAAAATGAAAAGAAGAGTAAGATCAGGAACAGGAGTGGCAAATTCCCAAAAGAACTAATTCAAATTTTTAAAATTTGGACTTAATTTTTTTTAAGAAACTTTAAGTTATCTGAAGAAAAGAATTGCAATTATCAACTACTAATAGTCTAGAGTCAAATAAGCCCAAAACAGTAAAAAAAAAAAAAAAAAATCAGTATATATACTCTTTGTAACTCAGTTACCAAAAGTTTAGGTGCATTTTCTGTAGAATAGATGGATTAATGTTTTTCTTACTACTATGGCAGAATTTTCTACTTCCCTTTCTTGATTGAACCCCATGTTGTATGCCGGATCCAAGAGGATTATTTATCTGAACAAAGAAGGGACATTAATGGGAAAACTGATGAAACTGGAATCAAATGTGTAATTCAAAAAATAGTATCAGGGCTTTCCTGGTGGCGCAGTGGTTGGGAGTCCGCCTGCCGATGCAGGGGACACAGGTTCATGCCCCGGTCTGGGAAGATCCCACATGCCGCAGAGCAGCTGGGCCCGTGAGCCATGGCTGCTGAGCCTGAGCGTCTGGAGCCTGTGCCCCACGACAGGAGAGGCCACAACAGTGAGAGGCCCACATACTGCAAAAAAAAAAAAAAAAAAATATAGTATCATACCCATGATAATTTTGTAGTTTTGATAATTGTACTCTGGTTAGAATTAACACTGGGGAGGCTCAGTGAAGAGGGTATGAGAACTTCCTATAGTACTTTTATGTCTTCAGTTATTTCAAAACATAATTAATAAAAATTCTGATAGACTTCCAAAAACAAATTTAAAAAATTAAGTAAAATATTTAACAAATGAGCTATGCAGCCACATAAAGTCATGGAGGAACTTAAATAAATATTGCTGAGTGAAAGAAGCCAGTCTGAAAGGCTACATACTGTGTAATGTTGACTATATAACAGTTTGGAAAAGGAAAAACTATAGAGAGAGTAAAAAATATCAGTGGTTGCCAGGAGAATAGGGGGAAAGATGGAGGGATGAGTAGGTAGAGCACAGTGGATTTTTAGGTCAGTAAAAATATTCTGTGTAATACTATGGTGGTCGATACATGTCATTCCACATTCTGTCAAAACCCATAGAATGCACAGAA
This sequence comes from Mesoplodon densirostris, assembly GCF_025265405.1. Taxonomy (NCBI): domain Eukaryota; kingdom Metazoa; phylum Chordata; class Mammalia; order Artiodactyla; family Ziphiidae; genus Mesoplodon; species Mesoplodon densirostris. The sequence goes on from NC_082668.1 coordinate 43,175,266, forward strand.
TGAAGGGGGCCTTAATGTATACTGTTGACTTTAGCGGGTAATAATGTATCAATATTGGCTTATCAATTATAACATATGTACCACATTAATGCAAGATGTAAATAATAATGAAAACTGGTGTAGAAGAGTGAAGGGGATATGGGAACACCCTTTGCTTTCTGTTCAACTTTTCTGTAAATCTAAAACTGCTCAATAAATAAACTATTAATTTAAAAATCTGATAGACCACAAAAATAAATTTATACTACTTTATAATAACACTCATTAATAAAATATACTTTATAATAACACTCATTAATAAAATATTCTAAATGTTTTCTGTAAATCTAATGTACAATTATTACAGCCCTAGAAAGAAATAATAACAGTTCTGGTTTGATATATCATTTTACTCTTTATGTGTCAGTTAAAAAATGAAAGGTAACAGCATTGCAGAGCATTTCTTTTTAGCAATGGTTCTTCCTGATTATCCTAAGTATCCATTCTCATTTACTTTGAACTAGATGAGATATTTCTCTAATATCATTGTAATCCTGTAGGCTTCAGAATGTAATAAAAACTGATATCCATTTTAATAGGATAAATTAATTTGAATGGTCTTTCAACTATTCATTTTCTTCTTCTTCTTCTTCTTTGATATCCAATGATGGGAAACACATTATTTTGAAATACTGAGTGCCAGAGGGAGTTTTAATAAACATCATTTAATTAACTACTTCCATGATTATAAAAAAAGAAATGAAGGCAAGTTTACTGACATATCTTCAACTTTATTATAAAAAAAGAAAACTTTACTTTGTAATACTTATTTATACAGATAACTGTGTATATTTCATATTCTCATAATTAAGCATGGATATAATTTTATGAATAATTTAAAGTTTTTATGGGAAATAAATGCCAGTAATAAGGCATTTTTAAACTCTGGTTTCTCTTATTAAATTATTTGAACTTCTTTTTATACGTTCATTGTAATTGTTAATGACTAGCAGCAGGAGCTAATAAAACTTTCTGAGATAGTGAAAATATTCCATATCTGCACTGATCAATACAATAGCTACTAACCACATGTGACAATTGAGCACATTAATGATCGCTAGTTTGACTGGGGAAAATTAAATTTTTAATTTAATATAGTTTAAATTTAAAGAGTATAGAACAGGTATAAAATGAAGGGATTAATGATTTTGCACTTCTGTGAGTCATATCAATCCTGAGAAATAAATGATACATATCTGTAGGTTATCAGTATAATTGGTATTATATGGTTACTACAGCTGTTGTATTTTGAGGTTTTGGGGTTTTACTTATTGTTGTTAATAAAGAGCACGGGGCTTTTAAATAGATAACCTTGAATAAAGTAGAGCTATTCAAGATGACCAAGAGATAATAAAACAAACAAGAGTCAGTCTCTTAAAAACAACTTAAATAAGTAAGTATTTTAGTTGAGGAGAATGGAAGTTTTCCCAAAGTAAGCAAAGTCTTTCCCATGTTAAAAATGGTCAGTGATTTTTTAAGAAACCTCCATACTGTTCTCCATAGTGGCTGTATCAATTTACATTCCCACCAACAGTGTAAGAGGGTTCCCTTTTCTCCACACCCTCTCCAGCATTTATTGTTTCTAGATTTTTTGATGATGGCCATTCTGACTGGTGTGAGATGATATCGCATTGTAGTTTTGATTTGCATTTCTCTAATGATTAATGATGTTGAGCATTCTTTCATGTGTTTGTTGGCAATCTGTACATTTTCTTTGGAGAAATGTCTATTTAGGTCTTCTGCCCATTTTTGCATTGGGTTGTTTGTTTTTTTGTTATTGAGCTGCATGACCTGCTTGTAAATTTTGGAGATTAATCCTTTGTCAGTTGCTTCATTTGCAAATATTTTCTCCCATTCTGAGGGTTGTCTTTTCGTCTTGTTTATGGTTTCCTTTGCTGTGCAGAAGCTTTGAAGTTTCATTAGGTCCCATGTGTTTATTTTTGTTTTTGTTTCCATTTCTCTAGGAGGTGGGTCAAAAAGGGTCTTGCTGTGATTTATGTCATAGAGTGTTCAACCTATGTTTTCCTCTAAGAGTTTGACAGTTTCTTGCCTTACATTTAGGTCTTTAATCCATTTTGAGCTTATTTTTGTGTATGGTATTAGGGAGTGTTCTAATTTCATTCTTTTACATGAAGCTGTCCAGTTTTCCCAGCACCACTTATTGAAGAGGTTGTCCTTTCTCCATTGTATATTCTTGCCTCCTTTATCAAAGATAAGGTGACCATATGTGCATAGGTTTATCTCTGGGTTTTCTATCCTGTTCCATTGATCTATATTTCTGTTTTTGTGCCAGTACCATACTGTCTTGATTACTGTATTCCTTAAAAAACTACAAATAGAACTGCCATATTACCCAGCAATCCCACTACTGGGCATATAACCTGAGAAAACCATAATGCAAAAAGATTCATGTACCAATATGTTCATTGCAGCTCTATTTAGAATAGCCAGGACATGGAAGCAACCTAAGTGTCCATCAACAGATGAATGGATAAAGAAGATGTGGCATATATATATACAATGGACTATTACTCAGCCATAAAAAGAAACAAAATTGAGTTATTTGTAGTGAGGTGGATGGACCTAGAGTCTGTCATACGGAGTGAAGTAAGTCAGAAAGAGAAAAACCAATAGAGTATGCTAACACATATATATGGAATCTAAGAAAAAAAAAAAAAAGGTCATGAAGAACCTAGAGGTAAGACGGGAATAAAGTCACAGACCTACTAGAGAATGGACTTGCGGATATGGGGAGAGGGAAGGGTAAGCTGTGACAAAGTGAGAGAGTGGCATGGACATATATACCCTACCAAATGTAAAATAGATAGCTAGTGGGAAGCAGCTGCATAGCACAGGGAGATCAGCTCGGTGGTTTGTGTCCACGTACAGTGGTGGGATAGGGAGATTGGGAGGGAGGGAGATGTAAGAGGGAAGAGATATGGGAACATATGTATATGTATAACTGATTCACTTTGTTATAAAGCAGAAACTAACGCACCATTGTAAAGCAATTATACTCCAATAAAGATGTTAAAAAGAAATGGTCAGTGAAATTAGTGATTTCAGTTAGTTTGTTATCTGTAAACTCGTTTAATTGCAGTTATTCCCATTTATACATGGACTTATTGAAGTTCAATGAGTTTTAGTAAATCAGGCATTTTTAAGAGTTTTGTTGGGATTTTTACCTACATTGGTTTGGATATAAATCCCATGCTCTCCTATGTTGTCTCCAATGAAAACAAATTCTCTGAGTAAAAAATAATAACATGCATACCTCAAGAAAACCTAGGGCTGTCATACAAAATACTACAGACTGGATGGCTTAAACAACAGAAACATTTTCTCATAGTTCTGGAGGCTGAAAGTCCAAGATCAAGGTGTTAGGAAATCTGGTTTCTCCTAAGGCCTTTCTCCTTGGCTTGCAGATGACCACCTGTTTCTGCCTCTTCATATGGTCATGCCTAGTGTCTCTCTGTGACCTAATCTCCTCCTCTTATAAACACACCAATCATGTCAGATTAAGGCATACCCTAATAGCCTCTCTTTAGTTTATTCGCCTCTTAAAGTCCCTGTCTCTAAATACAGTCACATAATAAGGTATGGGGTGTTAGGGCTTCAATGCATGAATTTTGATAGGGTACAATTAGCCCATAAAAGCTATGTAAAACTAAACTCTATTATTATTGTTTTAAATATATTAGGAAACACCACTATAATTTTTATTTTTATTTATTTATTTTTTTATTTTATTTTATTTTTTTCACCATTTAAACTTTTTATTTTATATTGGAGTATAGCCGATTAACAATGTTGAGATAGTTTTAGTTGCACAGCAAAGCGACTCAGCCATACATAAACATGTATCCATTCTTCCCCAGACTCCCCAAAATGAAAAGACAACTTATGGACTGGGAGAAAATATTTGTGAATGATATGACCAATCAAAGGTTAATATCTAACATATATTAACAGGTCATACAACTCAACATCAAAAAAACAAACAACCCAATTAAGAAATGGGCAGAAGAATGGAATAGACATTTTTCCAAAGAGGAACTGAATAAACATTTTTCCAAAGAGGCCCATGAAAAGATGTGTAACATCGCCAATAAGCAGAGAAATGCAAATCAAAACCACAATGAGATATAAACTCATACTGGTCAGAATGGCTATCACCAAAAAGAACACAAATAACAACTGTTGGTGAGGATGTGGAGAAAAGGGAAAATTTGTATACTCTTAGTGGGAATGTAAATTGGTGCAGCCATTATGGAAAACAGTATGAAGGTTCCTCAAAAAACTAAAAATTGAACTATCATATGACTCAGTCATTCCACTCCTGGGTATATATTTAAAAAAAACAAAACCACTAATTCAAAAAGATACATGCACCCCAATGTTCATAGCAGCATTATTTACAATTTCCAAGATATGGAAGCAACCTAAGTGTCCATCAACAGATGAGTGGATAAAGAATAAGTGGCATATATATATATTATATATATATATATATATATATGAAATGCAACATTACTCAGGCATAAAAATGAATAAAATTTTGTCATTTGCAGCAGCAACATGGATGAACTTGGAGTGCATTATGCTAGGTGAAATAGTCAGACAGACAAAGACAGATACTGTATATCACTTATATGTGGAATCTAAAAAATACAACACACTAGCGAATATAGCAAAAGCAAAGCAGACACACACATATAGAGAAAAAACTAGTAGTTACCAGTTAAGAGAGGGAAGGGGGAAGGGTAATATAGAGGTAGGGGATTAAGAGGTATAAACTATTAGGTATAAAATAAGCTATGTGAGGATATATTGTACAACTTGGGGAATATAGCCAATATTCTGCAATAACTAAAAATGGAGTATAACCTTTAAAAAGTGTGAGTCTCTATATTGTACACCTGTAACTTATATAACATTACTGTATATAAACTATACTTCAATAATAAATAAATAAATAAATGTTTTCATGAATTAATAAAAATAAGTTATAAATTTGTCTAAATTGATAAAATAAATCACCCTCTTAGAATAACTGGATGTTGTTAGTCTAATGATTTATAGGATGTTTAAAAAAATAAAATATACTTTAAAAGCATAAAAAACTAAATTTCCCATTGTAAAGATGCTTAGGTGACCTATTTAATGAAAAAATAAAAAGAAGAAGAAAACCTATTTGAATGCTGTTCTCCAGGGTCTGAGAGTCCTTGAAGGCAATTTAATCTCTTAATTATTTGAAACACTTTCTGTGGTATTGTTTTTATATTGCTTAATTGCTAAGTAAGAAGAGTGATTTTGCTAGAAGACTAACTCAGTTATTTACTAAATTACTCTAGATTTTGAAGTGATTCCTGTTGAAGTAACATAACTTCACCTAGACCAAGAAGAGGAGAATGAGTAAGGATGCAAGAAACTGCAGGTGAATGAGGATCAATGTGACACAAAGAAACAGGAGAAAGTGACTGTAAACTAATAACATGAACAACTGGAAAGAGTTGTAGGAACCCTCTGATGGGACAGTCAGTAGGTGGCATGAGGCTTAGGTTGCACCTTAAAGAAAATTTACGTTTCTGAACAGATGAATACAAAATAGGAAAAATTTTTGATTTATTTGGTTAAAACATATCCTTACTGATAACAGAGTACTAAGGAAAAATCAAGCATGTAGAGACTTTTTATTTATCATTAAGTGCTTCCATTATTTAAAAATTATTGCAATAATATAAAGCTTTCTGAACAGTTTGTGTATCTTAGGGGCTCCTGCATTTATGTGGGATCCATTGTCTTTTAAAGACTTCAAAAATAAACTTTCATAATATTAACTCCTTAAAATTATTGATTTATAAATAACTACATCAAATTAATCTTATCTAATAGTAAAATAAAAAGAATGAAAAAGCTTAATATTAGATAAAATAGTGCACTCATTCTTTTGGATAAGAGAAGTCTTTATATCCTGCTGAAAGTAAATCTTCAGGAAAAAATAGACAGGGCTAGCTTGTGCTACTGCCATTTATACCAATATATCACTGGTATATACATTTTATATCAATAAGAGAATCTAAGAAACTCCAATAAACTATTAAAAATAGACAATAACTATTTAAAAATAAACTATTTTTAGTTCCCATTTATGTTTCAATTAAACACTTCTAATTAGAGTTTTTGCTAATTGAAATAATACATTTTCTTAAATCAAAACTACAATGAGGCACCACCTCACACCAGTCAGAATGGCTATCATTAAAAAGTCTACAAATAAAAAATGCTGGAGAGGGTGTGGAGAAAAGGGAACCCTCCTACACTGTTGGTGGTAATGTAAATGGGTGCAGCCACTATGGAAAACAGTATGGAAGATCCTCAAAAAACTAAAAATAGAGTTGCCATATGATCCAGTAATCTTACTCCAGGGCATATATCTGGACAAAACTATAATTCAAAAAGACACACGCACCCCAATGTTCATAGCAGCACTATTTACAATAGCCAAGACGTGGAGACAACATAAATGTCCTTTGACAGATGAATGGATAAAGAAGATGTAGTATATATATACAATGGAATACTACTCAGACATAAAGAAGAATGAAATAATGCCATTTGCAGCAACATGGATGGACCTAGAGATTACCATACTAAGTGAAGGAAGTCAGAAAGAGAATGATAAATACCATAAGATATCCCTTATATGTGGCATCTAAAATATGACACAAATGAATATTTATGAAACAGAAACAGATTTACAGACATAGAGACTGGACTTGTGGTTGCAAAGGGGGAAGGGGGAGTGAGGGATGGATGGATTGGGAGTTTGGGATTAGCAGATGCAAACCATTATATGGATAAGCAACAAGGTCCTACTGTATAGCACAGGGAACTATATTCAATATACTATAATAAACCATAATGGAAAAGAATACAAAAAAGAATATATAACTGTATATATATATATATATATATACACACACACATATACACATATAATTGGATCACTTTGCTGTACATCAAAAACTAACACAACTTTGTAAATCAACTATACTTCAATAAAAATAAATTTTAAAAGAAAGAATACATTTCCTAAAATATTATAGGAAAATGTTTGCCAAAATATTATTTCTTAATCATTATTTTAATGTTGTTCTTGCCATTTCTTTCATTTATTCTTCTGGAGACAAATGTTTTAAAAATGCATAATTCCACGTTTTGTTCATTTAGTTCCCCAATTTGAACAAACCCTTCATTCTTCCAAGAAATCTACCTAGTATCTGCTAACTCCAGAATCTTTGCTACACACTGCCAACAAACAAAAATTGGAATTTTTTCTAAACATTGATCTCATAGTAGTCTAGTGTAAGTAGCAGCTCTAAATTAATGTTACAATAAAATGCAGCAAGTAAAATAATAATGAGAAGAAAATGTGGCAGGGAATGGTGCATAGGGAGTGTAATCATTTCTCCATCTCTTCTCTTGAGAAATGGAGAAAGTTTTGTATTAAATTTGGGACTTAAAGAATGAGCAGAAAGTTCATTTCAAGTAATGAGAACATTACTTGAAAAGTTCGAAGGTAGAACATCAAAAACGTGTCGTCCTAAAAGGAAAATGTTGGGTGAATTAGTAATGGAGATTGAAGAGGTGATTGAAGTTGAGACTAAATAGTAATTTGGAGGCTGATTTGTCAGTTTCTTTGTCAGTGTGCCAGTTTGGATTTCAACTTGTAGCCATTCAGATAGAGGTTTTAAACAATAAAGTAAAATAATCCCAGTGAGGAAAGTTAAAATATTAGAATATATTGGAGTGGGAAGAACCTAGTAGCAGAGACCAGTGAAGAAGTATTGTAATAGCCGAGGTGAGAGATAAAGGAGAGAGATTTCATTAAATCAAGAGAAGAAAAACTGGATTCAAGAAATACCTTTAAGTTAAAAATCAATATGGTATGAACAAAAACTGAATGGTAGGAGTGTAACAGAATGAGAAAAAGACAAATATAATTTTTTCAATTTTGAAAACTGGGTGAATGGAGATGCCATTAACAAAAATAAGAAATAAGGTAATGTGGGTGAGAAACAAGCTGATACAGTAAAAAGTTGCTGGATTTTTAATGTTATATTTTTGAGTTACCAAAAATAAATAGAATATATATATATATATATATATATATATATATATATATATACACACACACACACACACACACACACACACACACACATACACACAGATATAGTTGGAGCTTTGGGTATCATTTTAATCAAAGTGTAAATTATACAATACAATTTTATGAATGCTTGAAAAATATTTGATAAAATGTCAATTTCTAAAGTGGATAATCTTGCCTCATAATTTTCTGTATATTGAAGAATTTTTTAATAAACCCTTTTTATTAGACTTATGCAAGAATAAAACCCATTTTGATACATGTTTAGATTTTCAAATTTCAAATTCTGAATCTCTGAACTTTAACTTTTAAATCAAATTTGTCTTTCATTAAAATTTAATGTTTTATTAAAATACTTCTTTAATTTTTGTGTAATGGAAAAGCTAATAGTTTTTCACCAGGAAACCAAAAATTTGACATATGTGATCTTCAAATGACTAAAATATTTTTTTCTACAAGACTTGTCTTTGCTCTACTACCAGTTTTAACTGCATATAATGTTTAGTGAGCTAACTGACCATTCATAGAGTGGATCCTATAATTCATGCTTTGCATAATTAAATAATGAGATTTACCTTTTATAAACATGTGTTTCAAATGTGAAACAATGTTCTTTTACATTTTAGCAGGCAATTTTTAAATTCTTTTAATAGATATGTTCAAAGTAGTATTTTTTTTGTCAAATTCATAATAAATTATGCTAGCCAAAGTGCAGGTTAAATTACTGTCCTTAAACTTTTTCACTACCTATCACCCTTATCATTTACTTCTGATATTAGTGATTTAGGTGGATTCTTCACTTCTTAGCAGTGACTGGCTCCAAAGGAAGGAATGCCCCACCATTTATTGGTCAGATAGGGGTAATTCAGAAAAGAGCTCCAGTAAAGTAGAAAATGCAACATCCCTGAAATCATTGAAATGGTATTGTCCCAGACTGGAAAAACCAGTAGGTCAATAATTCAGGAGGCCTGTGCACAACAGTGGAGAAAAGGATAGCATCAATAATAACTGGAATAATTCATATTGAAAGGAGACTCAAGGAAAAGGTAGTACTTATATAAGCCAAGGAGAAGCTAGACGTTTTTAGTTTAATTCTAAAAATGTTAAATTAAAGATCTTTTAAAAAGTTAGCAGTTAAGATTCATATCTTATAACAAATTTAAATCATTGTCAGAGGCTGTCTATTATGTATGGAGTAGGATCCCAAGGTCACATTCATCCTCAGAACTAGGTAATGTGACACTTACTTAATCCCTAGTTTTTTCAGGTATATTTATCCCTTTTTCATAAAGCAAAAAATATATTTCCTCACCTCTCCAGGGCATTTGAAAACTTGCTTCTTGGTTATCTCATGCCCAGAATGATGGTAGACACAATTTAGACAATTATTATCTTTTGATTTATGTATGTAAATATTGCACAAACTTTTAATGCCTTTAAATAAAATCATACAGAAAGATAAGAATTACACATTTTATGAAATAAAAGATAAATATGAGATGAATTCAAAAAATGAAGTAAAAGAGAGCATCTAAAGTTATCCTAAGGCAGCAAGAAAATAAAACCAAATGTTTATGTTAACTAATTATATGATATTTAAATCATCAATTTCAAACCAACTATTCTTTTTGAATACTGATAATCTCCTATTAAAAGTGCAACTAATTTGTATATTAACAGTTACGTCTTTCTCTTGAGAGAGAAGTTAATTGGCAACATGTGGTTAAATGTTGATCTGATGCAAAAAGACAATAAAAATGGTTTGTTGGGAAGACTGGAAGTTAGAGCTCACTTTGGTTTTGGCCTCAAGTAAGTTTTGTGAGTTCTAAATGGAAATCCAATTTTCAGATTCCTGACCTGGAGTTTTTTCAAATATAAGAATAACATCCAGTAGATAATATTTACTAAGTCCTACACTTATCAATATATCCCTACAAGCTCCTTCCTCTTATAGTTGCAGTATCTACCAAACTGCTTTTTCAACTTTTTATACCATGCTGTTTTTCAGATTAAAGACTCCATACTGCCAAGGACTAAAGCTCAGGATGCCTTTCATTCTGTGCAAGGGCCCTTTATGTTCTGGCTCACTTTAGATTCATCTCTAAAACTCTTGTTCCTTTACACATTGTGTTGCAGCAAAGGGGTAATAAGTTGCACCTCTCTTCCTCTGGACAGGCTTTCTGGTCTAGATGACTTTGTCAGATTCTCTGTCTATCAAATATTTATAGTCTTCTTTAAAATCCCAAATCACCCATTACCTCCATGATAGACCAATACTGAATGAGGACTCTTCCCTTCCTCCATGTTATGAGGGAATAATGAATTTCCCTCCATTTTCCAGTTGTGAATCCATGTGCACTTTTATTCTGATTCTAAATTATTTTAATACATTTATCTGGCTGCAAGTCTATCTTTCCTATTAGACCATTAACATTTTTAAAAATAAATTTATTTACTTATTTATTTATTTTATTTGTCTTTGGCTTTGTTGGGTCTTCATTGCTGCGCGCAGGTTTTCTCTAGTTGCAGCGAGAGGGGCTACTCTTCACTGCAGTGCACGGGCTTCTCATTGTGGTGGCTTCTTGTTGTGGAGCATGGGCTCTAGGGGCACAGGCTTCAGTAGTTGTGGCACGCGGGCTCAGTAGTTGTGGCTCGTGGGCTCTAGAACGCAGGTTCAGTAGTTGTGGTGCCCAGGCTTAGTTGTTCCATGGCATGTGGGATCTTCCCGGACCAGGGCTTGAACCCATGTCCTCTGCATTGGCAGGTGGATTTTTAACCACTGCGCCACCAGGGAAGCCCAACCATTAACATTTGATATCAAGAACTATGATTTACTCAGTTAAGTTGTCAGGGACAAGACAAGGTCTATATGTAATGGATGCTCAGTGAATGTTTCTGTAATTAATACATGTATGTGACCAGTAAAATATATGTCTATTATCAAGGTTTTGGCTAGCACTTGTGGCCTCTGAGTTTTATTTTTTTCTCTTGTTAGTGGATGCATTCTGAGTAATTAAAGCAAAAATCTATATTATCATTTCCCATTATTTTTTTCTTCCTTTCCCTTTAAATTCCCTTTCACTATTCAATTTCCCCAACCACAAAAAATGGGATATATATGAAAATAAAGGTATGTGTGTACATGAATATGGGAACTACAGTGATTTTATAGAAAAGTTATTATTCTTTCTTTTTATATGCAGATCTATTTCTGTTATATGGACAAATCTTCCTAAAATGAATGATTATTATTTATTTGATATCAAATTAATTTTATAAAAGAATGATATTTTCATGCTCAATCACTGGCATAGAGTCTTCTATTTTTCACTTATCATTCTTCCTTATGCTGTATTTGTGTTTCTTTTGTTTGGCCTAAACTGATGATTTTTTATCTTTATTAAATAATAATCTTCTTTCAAAATATGCCTGCACATCATTATGAAAATATCTCCAATGTCCCTTTAGGGAAGGGAAACTAATGATGTTTTCAGCAACTGCTTAGGATGGTTTGAGCTCGAGTGATACAAGGTTTGCAATCTGAAGCATGACAATGAAGTATTATTCCATTTATTGGACATGTAAGGTGCTTAGTGGTTTTGATCATAAAACAGAAAAAAGAGAATTGAATCTCTGGCATGAGAAGTATTTCACTTCCGTTTTCTACATGTACAATGGCAGGTGCTTATTATTTGCTAAGAGTCATTTTCTAATATTATTTTTAGCAGCAGAAGTACTAGTCTGACCTCAAAATGCCATGCTTTAAAGGTAAAATGCCATTCACAATATGCTTTAATAAAAGCGATTCACCTTGGAAAAGGCAAGCATCTGTCAAATACCTGGTCATACACACCCTGATCAGAGCTTTCAGCAATGTTTAAAAGTATAGTTGAAGAGGTGGAAAAGGAGCTAGATGAGAATGATAGTTTCCCTGATGGTGTCCTTACCTTAAATAAAACAAGTAGAAACAAAGTAAGTTTTGCATCGATTCTTTGGTTGCATGTATTGTAACTACTTAACACTTTCCAATTTTATACTAAGCTGTCCTACCATCACTTAACTTTTCTGTGACATGTAAACAGCTAGAGATGTTCAGTAATTTTTATTAAACATGAAGAAAGCATACTTTTCACTTCCACAAAAACCTTAAAATAATTTTAATGACTAATTTTTTTCAGTACTTAAGTTTGCAGCAGAAAATATGCTAAGCACTTTATGAAGAATAGAAAATTTAAAGAACACCCTACACAAGTTCACTCCTCCCTCATCGTTTGGTGCTAGGAACTGATGAGGAATCCCAGCTTCACAGGATTGGTGGGAGGATACAAAGAGAGACCTAAAAACGTGAAAATCATTTTCTCTGACTATAAATTTTTATTTTTAAAGTTCTTGATTATTAAGAAAATTTATGTGAGTATCCACATTCATGGAATTAGGTTTTCTCCTAGTACTTTTCCCTAGATTCTTATTTCAGATTGGTGGAAAAATTACAATCCTATCATATTTCATTTATTCGCTCCAGCAGATGTGCTTAATTTATGGCAAAGCAGGGAGAAGGTATGAGAGCTAAAGATACAACTTAGGAGTGAGAGGAACACATGGGCCAGGACACTAAGCTAAATTTTAGTCACTGGACTTGTGAAATTTTTGCTTGTATCTTGAAGTTAAAAAGACAGGAGGTTTCCAAAGATGTATTCAGAATGAAACAAAAATGTCAACAGACACTATATATTTTGGGGCCAAGGTCAGGTCTCCTGAGTTTAGTTAGTAAGGCTAAGGATGCACTTGTGAACTATTGAGGAACTCTGTTCACCTTATTTGCTAAACTGTTTGGTAGAGGTTTACTTTTATTAATTAATTTATTTTTAACTAACTTGAAACTTCATTGAGCAAAACATAAAATTGCTGCCTATAGTAAAGAAAGTATTAAAGACAGCTTTATTAACTTTTATTAATTTGGGGATGTAAAATTGGTTGATAAGCACAATGGGATGCTAAATAATTATTTAAACATAGAGTGTTAAAGATGAAAGAATTTAGATAGTCAACACCTGGGCAAGATTAATCATTAATTTATAAAGAGAATCTGACAGATAAAGTCAAAGAAAAATCATATGATATTAATAAATTTTAAGACTAGACTTTTAAAGCAATCTTTCATAATTTCTTCTGGCAAAATAAAGGTAAAAAACAGTACCTTAAAAATGAAATGTAGCAAAAGTTAAGTGGTAATTTTCGTGTTCCTCTTTTCCCCAAAAGAGAAGTATAACTCTGAATTTCAGCATTTAGGCAGAAAATTAATTTTTAGTAGCAAAGTTTACCAGCTGTGAGGAGGATGATATTTTAAATTTTAAATCTTTATTTTTTTGCCCAAAATGTCTATCAGAACATATTAATAATTACAATAGTGACTTATTAAATATAAACAGTGTTATATCTTTTTATATCATACAAAATCTTGTGCCCCAATAATGAGAGCTTGTCTACAGGAAAAGCAACCACCTAGAAGATAATTTATGTACAGAAGATATTACATTTTTCTGTCTACAAATTACTTTTTCAACGGTTGTTCTTTGAAGCATTTCAGAATGTGTTTGCAAGTGGTTTGAAAGGACTTAGTCTCAATTTAGGATATCCTTGTTTGAGCCAAGGGAATTCACATATATTTGACAGAACTTCTGGAATAGTAATTGTACCACTTGCTAACACTTTTAAAGTCTCTTAAGTCCTCAAGTTCCACAAATGTGTATAGCGTGAAACACTTCCCATCGTTCTTATCACACTTCTGACCTTCAGTTTGCTTCCTTCCTACCTCAGCCCAGATGATTTTCCAAACTCTTCAGAAAAAACCTGAGTTGACCTGAATGTTAGATATAGAAGAACTTGTCCACTCTCATCTACAGGAAGACAGAGATATCAGAATCATTCTGCATTTCTAGCAAAATGACCTTGCTTTTTGTTCCTTTTAGATTGTTATTCTATTTTTCCTCAACTTCTTTATTTGTGCTTCCTCCTCTGAAATGGGAAAATTCCTCACTGTAGTTAATCTTATGGAAGTCCTAAGTGTTACTCCATGTAAGAAAAAGTTTAACCTTGTCCAAAGTGAAAGTGTGAAACAGGTTATGAAAACAAAATGATTGAGATGTGGTTCTGAATTAGGTAGGGATGGTTAATAAATCTGAATTCTGGAAACATGCTTTAGGAATTTAATTTGATCAGTTATCTCATTATATACTTTCTCCAAATGATCTATAAAATTATTTATTAATACAGTTAGGATACCTATAAGTTTTGAAGTTTAATCCATTCCTCACATCAGTGTAGCTGAAGCCTTGTAAATTAACAGTTTTAAATAATATGGAGTTCTTTTCACTAATAGCTTAGTTTTTAAATATATCTTATTATTATACCAACGTTTGGTTACAAAATTATTTTTTTAATATTACATTGCATATTTTGTCACATGATTTTTCTTAAAATAAAAAATACTTTTCAATGGATGTATCTTCATTCTGCTTGGCAGTCATTTCTTAATTTATTGATTGAATAAATAATTACTAAATAAACACCATGCTTGATGTGGGTGAGCTACAGATAAAACACACATGAATCTTGTAAAGCTGAAAGCTTTAGGGCAGTTCATATAAAAATGAAAAAGGATATTGGTAGAGATACAGTTTTAATATAATGAGAGATATACCATGTACTAGTTATATATGAAGGTTCTAACAACATGAAGGAAGGAACAGATACATTTAACTGAGGAGTAGGAAAATCAGGATGTGAGAAGTGATGTTGAAATTGAGCTTAGGAGAATAAGCTTCTCAGTCAGTGAAAGTGGGTAAAGATGTCCCAAAGAGAGCAATTAGCAAGCACAGAGACTTGCCTTGGTAAAAATCAACAGTGATTCAGTTAATGGAGAATAGGTGAGATTGCAGTGCAGGGGCCACAGGGAGCAGGGTAGAGATTGGAAGGTCATTCACTTCTGTTCAGATATAGAAATGTGTGTGAGACTGACTTCTGGCAATGTCTTTAAATGTATTTTGCCTGTTTAGCTTCCTGAGTTGAAACAGCTAGCCCTGAACTTTGGCAAAGAGGGTACTGCCTATACTATAAATCTGATGACATCGATCATGTCCATAAATCTCAGTTTGTAGAACCTGGTGAAGATGTATAACACATGGCACCTTCTAAAACCTTCCAAGTAAGAACATATTATAAGAATAAATCCTAGAATGGATTTTAAAAATTCATCAGGCTATATAAGTTAGTAGATACAATCCTACCTCAAGAAACAAGAAACATCTCAAATAAGCAACCTAACTTTACACCTAAAGCAATTAGAGAAAGAAGAACAAAAAAGCCCCAAAGTTATCAGAAGGAAAGAAATCATAAAGATCAGATCAGAAATAAATGAAAAAGAAATGAAGGAAACAATAGCTAAGATCAATAAAACTAAAAGGTGGTTCTTTGAGAAGATAAACAAAATTGATAAACCACTAGCCAGACTGATCAAGACAAAAAGGGAGAAGACTCAAATCAATAGAATTAGAAATGAAAAAGAGGAAGTAACAACTGAGATTGCAGAAATACAAAGGATCATGAGAGAATACTACAAGCAACTATATGTTAATAAAATGGACAACCTGGAAGAAATGGACAAATTCTTAGAAAAGCACAACCTCCCGAGACTGAACCAGGAAGAAATAGAAAATATAAACAGATCAATCACAAGCACTGAAATTGAAACTGTGATTAAAAATTTTCCAAAAAACAAAAGCCTAGGGCTTCCCTGGTGGTGCAGTGGTTGAGAGTCCGCCTGCCGATGCAGGAGACGCGGGTTCATGCCCCGGTCCGGGAAGATCCCACATGCCCAGAGCGGCTGGGCTCATGAGCCATGGCCGCTGAGCCTGCGCGTCCGGAGCCTGTGCTCCGCAATGGGAGAGGCCACAGCAGTGAGAGGCCAGCGTACCACAAAAAAAAAAAAAAGCCCAGGACCAGATGGCTTCACAGGTGAATTCTATCAAATATTTAGAGAAGAGCTAACACCTATCATTCTCAAACTCTTCCAAAATAGAGCAGAGGAAGGAACACTAACAAACTCATTCCACCAGGCCACCATTACCTTGATACCAAAATCAGACAAAGATGTCACAAAAAAAGAAAAGTACAGACCAATATCACTGATGAACATAGATGTAAAAATCCTCAACAAAATACTAGCAAACAGAATCAAAGAGCACATTAAAAGGATCATACACCATGATCAAGTGAGGTTTATCCCCAGAATGCAAGGATTCTTCAATATATGTAAATCAATCATGTGATACACCATATTAACAAATTGAAGGAGAAAAACCATATGATCATCTCAATAGATGCAGAAAAAGCTTTAGACAAAATTCAACACCCATTTATGATAAAAACTCTCCAGAAAGTAGGCATAGAGGGAACTTACCTCAACATAACAAAGGGCATATATGACAAACCCACAGATAACATCGTTCTCAATGGTGAAAAACTGAAACCATTTTCAGTAAGATCAGGAATGAGACAAGGTTGTCCACTCTCACCACTATTATTCAACATAGTTTTGGAAGTTTTAGCCACAGCAATCAGAGAAGAAAAAGAAATAAAAGGAATCCAAATCAGAAAAGAAGAAGTAAAGCTGTCACTGTTTGCAGATGACATGATACTATACATAGAGAATCCTAAAGATGCTACCAGAAAACTACTAGAGCTAATCAATGAATTTGGTAAAGTAGCAGGATAAAATATTAATGCACAGAAATCTCCTGCATTCCTATACACTAATGATGAAAAATCTGAAAGTGAAATTAAGAAAACACTCCCATTTATGATTGCAACAAAAGAATAAAATACCTAGGAATAAACCTACCTAAGGAGGTAAAAGACCTGTACTCAGAAAACTGTAAGACACTGATGAAAGAAATCAAAGATGACACAAACAGACAAAGAGATATACCATGTTCTTGGATTGGAAGAATCAACATTGTGAAAATGCCTATACTACCCAAATCAATCTACAGATTCAATGCAATCCCTATGAAACTACCACTGGCATTTTTCACAGAACTAGAACAAAAAAATTCACAATTTGTATGGAAACACAAAAGACCCCAAACAGCCAAAGCAAACTTGAGAAAGAAAAACAGAGCTAGAGGAATCAGGCTCACTGACTTTAGACTATGCTACAAAGCTACAGTAATCAAGACAGTACGGTACTGGCACAAAAACAGAAATATAGATCAATGGAACAGGAAAGAAAGCCCAGAGGTAAACTCACACACATATGGTCACCTTATTTTTTATAAAGGAGGCAAGAATATACAATGGAGAAAAGACAGCCTCTTCAATAAGTGGTGCTGGGAAAACTGGACAGCTTCATGTAAAAGAATGAAATTAGAACACTCCCTAATACCATACACAAAAATAAACTCAAAATGGATTAAAGACCTAAATGTAAGGCCAGACACTATCAAACTCTTAGAGGAAAACATAGGCAGAACACTCTATGACATACATCACAGCAAGGTCCTTTTTGACCCACCTCCTAGAGAAATGGAAGTAAAGCCAAAAATAAATAAATGGGACCTAATGAAACTTAAAAGCTTTTGCACAGCAGTGGAAACCATAAACAAGACAAAAAGACAACCCTCAGAATGGGAGAAAATATTTGCAAATGAAGCAACTGACAAAGGATTAATCTCCAAAATTTACAAGTGGCTCATGCAGCTCAATATCAAAAAAACCAAACAATCCAACCCAAACATGGGCAGAGGACTTAAATAGACATTTCTCCAAAGAAGATATACAGATTGCCAACAAACACATGAAAGGATGCTCAACATCACTAATCATTACAGAAATATAAATCAAAACTACAGTGAGGGGCTTCCCTGGTGGCGCAGTGGTTGAGGATCCGCCTGCCGATGCAGGGGATACGGGTTTGTGCCCCAGTCCAGGAGGATCCCACATGCTGTGGAGTGGCTGGGCCTGTGAGCCCTGGCCGCTGGGCTTGCGTGTCCAGAGCCTGTGCTCAGCAGCGGGAGAGGTCACAGCAGTGAGAAGCCCGCATACCGCAAAAAAAAAACAAAAAACAAAAAACAAAAAAAACCCCACTACAGTGAGGTATCACTTCACACCAGTCAGAATGGCCATCGTCAAAAAACCTATAAACAATAAATGCCGGAGAGGGTATGGAGAAAAGGGAACCCTCTTGCACTGTTCGTGGGAATGTAAATTGATACAGCTACTATGGAGAACAGTATGGAGGTTCCTTAAAAAACTAAACATAGAACTACCATATGACCCAGCAATCCCACTACTGGGCATATACCCTGAGAAAACCATAATTCAAAAAGAGTCATGTACCACCATATTCATTGCAGCTCTATTTACAATACCCAGAACATGGAAGCAACCTAAGTGTCCATTGACAGATGAATGGATAAAGAAGGTGTAGCACATATATACAATGGAATATTACTCAGCCATAAAAAGAAATGAAATTGAGTTATGTGTAATGAGGTGGATAGACTTATAGTCTGTCATCCAGAGTAAAGTAAGTCAGAAAGAGGAAAACAAATACCATATGCTAACTCATGTGTATGGAATCAAAAAAAAAAAAGTTCTGAAGAAACTAGGGGCAGCACAGGAATAAAGATGCTGACGTAGAGAATGGAGTTAAGGACATGGGGTGGTCGAAGGGTAAGCTGGGACGAAGTGAGAGAGTGGCATGGACATATATACACTACCAAATGTAATATAGATAGCTAGTGTGAAGCAGCCACATAGCATAGGGAAATCAGCTTGGTGCTTTCTGTCCACCTAGAGCGGTCAGATAGGGAGGGTGGGAGGGAGACGCAAGAGCGAGGCGATATGGGGATATATGTTTATGTATGTATAGCTGATTCACTTTGTTATAAGTGAAACTAACAGAAACTAACACACTATTGTAAAGCAATTATACTCCAATACAGATGTTAAAAAACATCATTTGTATTCAGAACAAAAGAAATAATTGTATGCAAGGAAAAATAATAAATGCAAATTAAGGATAAAAAAAATAAACACCCAGTTTGACTTGTTGAGTAATGTGTTTACTGTTCAGCAAGTATTTTCCCATTCCAGCCACATGGAGGAATGATGTGGCTCCCTGGTGGTTTGGTGTGTCCACATGAAAACTCTGGCCAATGAGTTGTGAGCAAAAGTGAGGTATGTTACTTCTATGCCAATGCCTTTAATTACTAGTGTTAGATAATCCATAAGGTTACCTGTAGTGTTCCAATTTCTGTTGCTGGTACCCAAGTGAGGCAAACATGGGCAGATGTATGTTCAAAATATATTGCTCATTTTTTTTACTGAGTTATGGGAGTTCTTTATATATATTATTAATATATCCCCTTAGCCTATAGCTTGCCTTTTCAAAATCCCAATAGTGTCTTTAGAAGAGCAACACGTTTTTTACTTAAACAGTCATTTATCAATTTTTAAAAATGTTTTATGCATTCTGTTTTCTACCTAAGAAAGCTTTATGTATGATAAGATGAAGATTTTCTTCCATCTTTTCTTTTTTCATAGTTTTATTTAATGCTCATTATCTATGTTGTTATTTTTTGTGTCTAAAGCAAAGTTTAAGGTTCATTTTGATTTTCCACATAAATAAGGAAATGTTTATAAAACTCTGAGGAAACTATGTTTTCTCCACTGAATTATACTGGCACTTTAGTAAAGAATTCAATTGAACATATATGTATGGGTCTATTTCTAGACTGGAATCTTTTCTATTGTTCTATATTTCTAGTCTCACAAATTTCAACTTGTGTACACATCCTTTAATTTATTCCTGAGTATTTGATAATTTGGATTCTATTATAATGGTTTTATTTTTTTCTTCCAGTTCTATTGAGATATAATTGATGTACAGCACTGTATAAGTTTAAGGTGTATAGCATAGTGATTTGATTGACATACATCATGAAATGATTACCGCAATAAATTTAGTGAACATCCACCATCTCATACAAATACAAAATAAAAGAAAAAAATATTCTTTCCTTGTGATGAGAAATCTTAGGATTTATTCTCTTAACAACTTTCCTATATAACATACAGTGTTGTTAATTATGTTAACCATGTACAATAATTACATCCTTATCTTATAACTGGTCTGAATATTTTAATTTACAAATGTTTTAAGTATATAGAAATATGATTGGGTTTTGTGTATTGACCTTAACCCCACAATATTTTAAAATGCATTTATTATTTCTAGTAGTTTTCTTGTAGCTTCTTTAGGATTTTCTAAATAATGGCTCATATCCTCTGAAAATACAGATAATTTTCTTTCTTTCTTTCTTTCTTTCCTAAAGTAATGGCTTTCTTTTTTTTTCTCTTACACTCCAATAAAATGTGGAAATGAAGTAGGGAAAGTGGGCATTCTTATTTCTTTCTGATATGTTTTTTCAGCATGGGGAAGTTTTTCATCTTGCTCCTTTAAGCATGGTATTTAAAACGAGGTGGTTTTTTTTTAATACTTTGTTTCTTTGCTTGTAAGTTTCATTAATCAATTTGAGGAAGTTGTCTTCTATTACTACTTTGTTGAGATTATTTATCTTGAATAGTTGCTGAGTTTTTCTGCATTTATAAAAAAGATTATTTTTCCATCTCTTTAAAAAATGGTTAATTACATCGACTAATTTTTCAATGTTGAACCAATATTGCACTCCCTAGATAAAGCATTCTTAACCATAGTAGTATACCTCTTGTCTTGTCAAGGCAGAAACCAATGAAGAGACATCTTTAAATTAAAGAAAGAAACTCAACATACAATTCCATGCCAACTGAAATATTCTTTAATATATGTTTAACTTTTCTAACATTCTTCATTTTCTGTGTTAATACCAGTTTGCAACTGCTATCATTTTATTTTAATCCACAGAAATTTGTCAACATTTTTTATAGTTCAAAACTGCTGGTGAAGATTTTTCTTTTTTTTCTTTAACTGAGAATGTGTTCATTTCGCTTGGCTAGAGTTCTATGTTGAAAGTTTCTTTCTTTAATTTACAGTTGTATCATCACTGTCTTTAGCCTTGACAGTACAAGAAACACTATTAATATTAATAAAGCTCAAAAATGTGTTTAAAAAGTTACCCATAAAATAATGGATAATGTTTATTTAGAGAACAGTGGACAGACATACATATGAGATATATCTTTAGGTGCATATGGAGTTTTGGAGGGGACGTTTGCTCTAAACTTTTGAAAATGCTTTTTGTTTGTTAGTACTTTTTCTCCATCACATGAAGAAAAATCAGGTTCATAATGTTGCATTTTTCTTAATTAGATTTTGGTGCTTGTGAAGCTAGTAGAGTTCTATGTATTGAGTATTGGAATGACTGCCAAGGAGGACAAGTTACCCCAAAGTATTCTAACTACAGCAATAGTAAACAAAGGATAATTGCTTTAATATTTTAATAGTCTATTTTTATATTGTCTTTATCAGCATGTGTAAGAAAAACAGCTATAAAAAACTGTAAGAACCAAAAATGACTAATAGATCTAATTATAACTCAAGGAGCCAAATGAACTGCTTCAAAGGGGCAGATAGAACAGCAAAGTGGCAATTATAATCATAAGCTTACTATGCTACTTCTAGGATTACTCTTACAAAAGAATTCCATTTGGCGAAGTATATCTAGGTTGCTTTGAGCATATACTTAGAATAGAAGCAAACAATTCAAATCACTATAAGATTTTTATATAAATATTTATATTAGAATAGTTCTAGATTTACAGAAAAGTTGCAGAGATAGTACCGAGAGTTCCCATCTACCCCCCATGTGCAGTTTTTCCCTATTACTAATATTTTAAATTCATTTGATGCATATGTACCAACTAATAAACCAATACTGATGTTATTATTAACCAAAGTACATAATTTATTTGGATATTTTTTAGTTTTTACCGAATGAACTTTTTCTGTCCCAGGATTTCATCTAGTATTTCACATTTTATTTAGTCTGAAGTTGTTGTCATGATTAGACAGTGGTTATGGGTTTTGAGAGGAGGACAAAAGAGGTAAAATGTTATTCTCATCACATCATATGGAGGGTACATACTATCAACACAGAAAAATAAAAAATGCTATTTATGCTATTAAATTCCATTCACTTCCAAATCAGTTAACACTTGGGTTTTCTTGCACATAATACTTATTTACTCTCTATCTACAGAAGGTGGAGGCAGGGTGGATAAATATTTTCCAAGACAAGTAGCACAGCTTTATTTTGAAAATTGTAATAAAACTACTTGATTTACCTCTATAACATGAGTTATTTTAAAACTAGTAAACAATTCCTTAGCAAGCATGAATTAACCTCTTATTTTCATTTCTATTATTGTTTCATAATTTGTTTAATTTAATTTTATTTGTATATTCTATGGAAATTGTCTAGGACAATGCTTAAAAAATCAATGTCTTAGTGCATGGTAGAAATATTGATCTCCAATAAGTTCTTAGTCTTAAGGCTTAGAAACATCAACAGAAGGATCTGGACAGAGGTTGGTTATCTGGCATTGTGTTGAGACTGGTAGATTGGCATTGTCTAACCTTCATTATTCAGGTACCACTGGATCTTTGGTATGGTGTTTGACAATGTTAAATACCGTTTTGGAAAAATAAATTTGCCTGGAGTTAAGTGGATTGTAAGCTAAAGAATAACACTTAGAAAATAAAATTAGTTGCTGAGGGGACTTATCTTCTAAAAATTATATTTGTTCTTTTAACTCTTTGAGATTTTTAAGAGTGGGGATCATAAAAATTTGTTTTAATCTGCATTTCCATGATGACTACTTGTTTACTTATCTACATCTCATTGATCATAAAATTTTTAACCCTCTGTGATTGTGTCATTTCAAGCATTCTCCTCATTTATTGTGTTTTTGTTTATCATTGAGCCTAGGTCATATTAGTTAAAGCATACCCAGTTCCATCCAAATATTATTCTTGACAAAACTTAACATAATAATAAATTAAAAACTGTTTCATTTATTTGGATTTTACATTTATTTGCATTTCTATATACTAACAATGAAAGATCAGAAAGAAAAATTAAGGAAATAATTCCATTTACCATAGCATCAAAAAAAAATAAAATGCCTAGGAATAAATCTACCTAAGGAGGCAAAAGACCTGTACCCTGAAAAGTATAAGATGCTGATGAAAGAAATCGAAGGTGACACAAACAGATGGAAAGATATACCACGTTCTTAAACTGAAAGAATCAATATTGTCAAAATGATATACTACACAAGGCAATCTACAGATTCAGTGCAATCCTTATCAATGGCATTTTTCACAGAACTAGAACAAAAATTTTAAAATTTGTATGGAAACACAAAAGACCTCAAATAAACAAAGCAATCTTGAGAAAGAAAAATGGAGCTGGAGGAATTGGGCTCCCTGACTTCAGATTATACCATGAAGCTACAGTCATCAAAACAATATGGTACTGGCACAAAAACAGACATATAGATCAATGGAACATGATAGAAAGCCCAGAAATAAACGCACACAACTATGGTCAATTAACCTATGACAAGGAGCCAAGAATATACAATGCAGAAAAGACACTCTTCAATAAGCAGTGCTGCAAAAACTGGACAACTACATGTAGAAAAATGAAATTAGAATATTCTCTAACACAAAAATAAACTCAAAATAGATTAAAGATCTAAATGTAAGATGAGATACTATAAAACTCCTAGAGGAAAACATAGGCAGAACACTCTTTAACATAAATTGCAGCAATATATTTTTAGATGTCTCCTAGAGTAATGGAAATAAGAACAAAAATAAACAAATGGGACCTAATTAAACTTAAAAGTTTTTGCATAGCAAAGGAACCATAAATAAAACAAATAAGAAAATAATTTTATTTTCAGCATAATTTCTTTCATCTTTGGACTTTAAAGGGATTTGATCTTTTCAGTTTTAATTTTCCCCAGAAAATTTTATAAAGAAATAGTCAGATTTTGTTTATCTTCATATCACTGGCACTTTTTATTGGAATTTTTATGTTGCCTTTCAGTGTCATTCTAGAATTTTTGATGAGCTATACTAGACAATTGGATTGGGTATGATTTGGGCAAAAATAGAATGTGAATAATATTTCATATTTATGTTGAAAGCTCTTTGAAGTTTATTGAATTATTCTTTAGAACCACTTCTTAGCTTGTGAGTGCAAAAATTATACTGCTCATGCCTACTACCATACCCAAAGGAGGGTTTATTGTTATTAGGAACTGACCTTAGGAAAGGGGGCAAAGACTTCCTTAAGAAACTACTGAGCTCCTTTACAGAGAGAAAGAGCCAGACCCCAGTTAATAGTTAAGAGTAATGGGTCAAAAAAAGACAAAATATTAAATAGAACCTTAAATTTCTATTTATGTTTTTAAATGTGGAGAATGCTCCATTACAGTAGCAATCCTCTCTCCACCAATTCACTCCAAGGAAAGAGACATATCTCATCTTATGGGTGAGTCTGAAAGAGAAACACTAAGCAAACATGGTTGAACCCTTTCCTATTCCTTCTTCTGTTTTGGTATATGACTGTCTGCAGAGAGCGTATGTTGTTGCTACTTCACTAGTTTAACTTTTACAAGTCCAACCCACCTACTACCTCCCTTGGTGATATCCAGTTTGCCTTTAGCAGAGTAATTATGGTTATTCATTTTTGAGTGCAGTTTTCCGAAGCCATTTGCCCAAAGTTAAACCATTGCCATCCCTATGGCTTTACCATTAACAAAGGTGATATCTTGATCACCTTCTGCCAGTCTCCTTTGCTAATCTCTCTTTTAGTTACAAACCCAGTCAAGGAACACAGCTGTCAATTACCAACACCTCTAATACTCTAAATGGTATATAGTATGTTGTAAATGTTCTCTGATAATTTAAATTCTTGTTCACTCCTACAGTGCCATTTTCCAATGGGTCTTTGTTGTTTCTTTTTAAAGAAGGGTTACATGTAAGGGTTACATGAATGTACCTTAAAAATAGTCTGAAAACTCCAGGAAGGATTAATTAGGATTTAATTCATTTATTTGAAGTTTGTAGCAGAATGAGATCTTCTTTGACCTAGTTCTATGACTGTATATATTTATTACACACTGCTTTCCCTTTTCTACTTCCATTCTCTATACAGCAACCATAGAAGTTTTTAAGACAAATTCCTTGCTTAAAAACTCATGCTGTTTTTCCCCCTGAATCTAGGATAAAGACCGAAAAACAACATTGATTACAAAGTGCTAAATAAGCTGGTCC
The DNA here is from genome assembly GCF_025265405.1 of Mesoplodon densirostris. Lineage (NCBI taxonomy): Eukaryota > Metazoa > Chordata > Mammalia > Artiodactyla > Ziphiidae > Mesoplodon > Mesoplodon densirostris. The sequence continues at coordinate 43,200,825 of NC_082668.1, forward strand.
CTGTGAAACTCTGCAGACTGAGCCATTGCAATCTTCCCCCTTGGTTCTGTATTCCAGCCATACCAGCATTCTTTCAAAGTTCCAAGTGTTTCCCATGCAATCCTTACCACAGAATTTCTGCAACTGTGTGTAGATTTTTCCCCAGAATAATCTAATATTTCCTCCCTCCTCTACAGGCCCTTCTCCAATATCACCTACTTAACCCTAGCTTTTGATGAAAATATTACTTCCTGATGGTTATGGTAAGCCACAGCACACTGTGATCGTCTTGTTTCTTGGGGTGTGTGTGTGTGTGTGTGTGTGTGTGTGTGTGTATGTGTGTGTGTGTACACACAAGAGTATTTCTGCTTCACAGATAATGTATATACATAATAAAAGATATATACACATACATATATGTGTGTATAGCATTGCTGCTTTTGTTTATTTGTTGTTGTTCTGGTGCATTTGATTAAAGTCTGCCTTCCCCAGGTAAATGTAAGCTCCATGAAAGCAAGGACCAAGTTAGGTAAGTTAGATTTTCTCACTGTTTTAATTGCCAGTACCTAGCAGAATGCCCAAAGCTTCTGGACTCCTATGGAATCTTGAATAAGTGAATAAATTGCCTCATCTATTTTATATTCTTTATTACTCTAAAGGTAATTTCCTATGTATGCGCCTACATACACAGGAGGGTTTTGATGATTTAGACAACCTGCAAATGCTTAAAAAATTAATGAGGGAATAAAATAGATGCCAGATGTTTCTTCCATTTGGCAACTGTCTGGACTCTGAAAAAAAATCTTTTAATAAAGGACTTTGTGTTTCCTTACTCTATAGTTTTATTCTTAACTTTTCTTCAAAAATTGTTCCAAAAAGATCATGATGAATCTAAAGCTATCTAGTCCCAAAGGGAAAAAAATATCTTAAATTGGATTAAAAGTTAATGAAATATTTTACTACTGCATTTTACCATAGCATTTGCAAGTTTTATCTGAGCATCCTAATAATTTAAAAATCACTCTCCTCATCTCAATCAGTGAAAGGCTATGAAAAAGTTCTCATTTTATGATCCAGAGAGTCTCATGCAAAAGAAAATAAATTAGGTTATAAAATGAAGGTATTGTATAACTTGCCTAATGGTCTGTAATCTGTTAAAAATACAGCTGCAGTGGGCTGTTTAACAGGTGCTATGATAATGGAGCATAACAAACACGTTAGGCTTTGTAGTGCATTTAATACCTTATAAACAACTGGGTTAATTTGGACAGGGCTAATGGATTAGTTCAAATGACACTTTTGTAAAAGTTCTGTGATTATATTGAGCAAATATGATTGAAAGTCTAATCTTAGGAACCAATTCAGCTTTAAAATGAGTAGAATACAATTTTTAATATTCCGGTACTGCAGTCTAATGATATTTTCTCCATATATAGCATTGTACGTTGGAATGAGGATTATCTCTCTCATAGTATTCTGGAAGTCTCCACCAACAGAAAACTGTGACTGAACATTCCAGTAGTTCTACCATAGCAGCCCATGTACTCTGAAAATGGGCATAAATTCCTGCCCTGAAACTATCAGAGCAAATAATCTGGGTTTTTCCTGTCAAGCAATTAACCACACATGTTACTTAAGCATCTTTGAGTAAAGTTACAGAAATTTACATGCAGCTTTAAAGCCAACTGCTTAATAAATGAAGGAATTTTTTCTGAGATGACTGACTCAATACCAGAATATGTGGACCAGAGGCAGGGATTTTGAGGAAAAAAAAAAAAAGAAAAGTAACAAAACCATATATACTTTGGCAAATTTGCTAAACTTCAAGAATAACGAATGGATTCAAGGGTTATTAAGGGAAAATAAGAAAAAATATTAAGTTACCTGGAACAGGCAGTGATACTGTAGGCATCCAAATGATAATGTCAGGGAGGCATCAGCTTGAAGAGTCTGCAATTCAGAAGATAAGAACTGTCAAAAGGAACAAATTTAGGAATCATTAACAGATGTATTTTGAGCCATTTGAATAGGTAAACTAAATTAAAAATATGCACAGCAAGAGGTGGACAAAGGCCTCAGATCAACTACTGAAGAGCAGTTACACATAAATATAGAAAGAAGAGGCAGCAGGGAGGCTGAAAAAGGAAAAGATAGTTCCATACAACAAAAACAGAAATTGTGGTGTCATGGAAACCAATGGAGTAAGTGTTCTAAGACATGAAAATAGAGTGTTTTAAGGTTCTATTAAGAAAATAACATGCCCGTTACACATGAGCATGTTGGCTGAGCTGCAATGGTAGAAGCATACTTGAAAAGGGTTAAATTATAAATTGAGACTGACATCCCTGGCAAAATATAAGCTGGATGGACTAAAAAATCTATTGCATTCACTACTAATGACCTAAAATTCTATATCTATTAAATCAAACATCAATTAAACCCATTGCTGAACTTTGAAGAATGTAAGGGAAAAACTTATGAGAACAGAGATTAAAAGAAAACTGAAATTAACTTGGTAAAATAGCACTCACACTTAAATTAAACTTTATCTCATTAAAACGCCTAGAGTGATGGTCTGAGGATATATAACTTAAAAAGTTGGAAAAATAACTACGGGTCAAACTGAAAGAAAGAAAATTAAAGAAATAATAAAGACAAGTACAAAAATTCTAAAAAGAAACACAAAACAAAGGTATTGTAAAGAGAATCAACAATAATAAACTTCTATTAAGACTGACAGAGAAAAAAGTATAAAGAATTATGAGAATGCAAAATATAAAAAATTGGTAATGACTACAGATACATAAAACACTTAAATTTTAAAATAAAAAATATGGCAATAAAATAGAAAACTTGAATAATTTTCTAGAAAAATACAGCCTACCAAACTGGTCTGAAAAGAAATAGAATACATAATTAGAACTAAAATAACTTGTAAAAATTTGCAAAAGTAGAAAATAAAACACACACACAAGCCCCTTTAGTTTTATTGTTCAGCTCGTCTCAACTTTCCAGAACAGTTTTTACCTCTATATATATATATAGTGCTATCTATATCTATACCTATATCTATATCATCTATCTATCTTATATAAACTATCCTTAAGAAAAAATACATTTATAAAGGAATTCTTCTAGCCATTTAAAATGTTGGTGTAATCTTGAAATCAAGCCTAACCATTGACAACAAAGATGTAATTTTAGGCTGATCTAATGAATATGATGCACTCCTAAATTTTAAAATCCACCAACATCTTTAAATTGCATTGTAATCAACTGAGGTATACTTTAAGAATGGAAGCGTTAACATTAGGAAATAAGAAAGGTAATCATATTAACAGATTAAACGATGAAAGCTTATGATCATCTCGGTGGATGCAGCAATTAATTTGAAACATTTTATAGCCATCAGAGGAAAAACATAAAAGTAAATAATTCCATAGCATAAGTGCCATCTACAAGAAACCTCAAGCAGCATCAGTGGCAATAGCTAATTTAATGAGAAACAGAAAAACAGAGAGCAGTTAAATGGATCTGATAAATTTTTTCATAGTAATCATATTTTTGACGAAATTTTGAGCCTTGTTCTAAGTGCCTTCATGGGCTCCATTTCATCACACAGGGACGTCTTGTACAATACGACATGATGCTGGCAGAGTTGTGGTTATTGTATAAGATTCAAATATTAGAATTTAGTGAGGAACCAATGCGGCTCACACCAGGCCTTCATTCACCAGATCTACAGTTTCCTTTTCTGTTATATAGATTAAAATAGGAGTAAATGGTCGAACCAACATTTTGGATTGTTAAAAGCTATAATTTCATTTAGTCCCTGCAAAAACATCCCTGCTGGTCACACCATTCTTAGGCCTAACCTGACTTTAAAGACAACTGCTCTTTGTAGTTGACACGTTGTTACCTGGCTTTGGCGCTGAAGGATGCCAACAGCACCAATAAAATAAAAAATTCCATCTCAAAGGCAGCATGTTCTACCTTCATTCCCAAACTACAGAGAAAAACACCATAGCACTTTTCAAATATGCTGAATCTGTCTTCAAGAGTGTTTTCCAAATGCCTTGGGTTAAGCAACTATGTTCTATGTCTTCTTCTTTTATGCATTTGAATAGTAGGTAAGCAGGCTATGAGGAATCTCCTTTATATTATTTATACTATTTCCATAGTTATTTTGATAATTTATTATCAAGCCAAGGAATTTCTGGCGTCTCAACTTCATTTAAATAGATATCACTGAATCCAGGTTATAGGCCACTAATCAAAAACAAACTACAGTTATAGCCATTTATGGCTGTTCGAGTTAGTATATTGATTGAAACAAATCTCTATTCAGTTCACCCGAATCAATATGTTTAACCAGTATAAAAGCATCTCCCCTTACGTATCTAACACAATAAGTATACGTCCTCATACATATTCTTAAATTCTTACTGTTATAAGTTAACAAAATATTTGAACACTTCTATTGTATAATCTTTTTCTTCCATTTTTTGGAGACATAATTGACATACAGCACTGTATGCATTTAAGATGTACATCATAATGATTCTACTTACATACATCATCAAATAATTATCACAGTAAGTTTAGTGAACATCCATCATCCCAAATAAACATTAAAGAAATAGAGAAAAAACAGTTTTCCTTGTGATGAGAACTCAAGATTTCCTCTCTTAGCAACTTGCATGTATAACACATAGCAGTGTTGATTATAATTATCATGTTGTGCATTACATCCCTAGTACTTATTTATCTTATTGTATAATCTTTATCGTTCAAGTTTCTGATACCCTAAAGCATAAAGGAAACTGATTCTAGGTATTGATCTGGAGTCTATGAAGAGTGAAAGGGGAGAGACATCAGGAGAAAGTACATTACTTTGCATGGAAACATTTCTGGTGTAATTTTATAAAAGGTAAACACAGCCTCCATATTTCAAGAGGTAGAAAAATTTACTGCTTTTGCTGGCAGGAAGTCTCAGTGAGATTTGAGAGTTTTTATTACCTGGAGTTACCCCAACTCTCCCAAGTTTCCCACATTTTTAAACCTAAGTTTTACCTTTGCTTGGCAAGGATGAGAATTTTAAACCTAAATTTTTATTAAATCAGATCTGCAACTACGAGATATAAGGTACATTTAAAGGAGTCATAGGAGCTTTTCGATTCTTTGACAAAGATTTGAACTTATAATTTAAAATCTTTAGACTCTCATTTCACTATCTTTCCCAGTTAGAAGGAATCGGCCATTCCATAGTCTTGAATTTCTTATGACCTCTAAACTGTCCTATGATAGTATCTACTTTCTCTGTGGAAGATTTGTCTTCTCTCCACCCATCTTTCCAGGTGACTTCAAAAACAATTTTAAACAAGAATTGTGACACAATGTTTCCTCTTCTAATTCTAATCAGGACTTCACTGCCTCTAAACCCATTCAGGTTAGAAAACCAATTCCTCATTCACATTGCCTATGGACTCTAATATCTTAATTGTTGCATAAGTTCTTAGCTGCAGAAAGGAAAATCCATACTAGCTAGTTTAAGATGACAAGTATTTATTTAAAGATACAGACCAGAGAACAAGACTTAGATTATACACCACAAGAAATATCCAGAAGAAACACTAGTGGCATTGTTATAACTCCTGTGCTGCAGCACCAGATGGTAGTTGCCTATGATAATATAGACCCAAGTTCCAGAACACCCATCATGGCTCTTGCAGAAGACAAAGAACCAAAGGACACAAACTCCCCACACTGGTTGAATTGATCACACTTCTCTCTTCTGCCTGTAAGTCTCATGTAAGTGCATCTACATGTAGAACCTTAGCTTCAAAGGAGTTTGGGAAAGTCATTTTGTTTGTTTTTTTCTAACTTTCTAGCCTCTAGAGTACATGAAGTCAAGGCAGAAGGAGGACAAAATGAAGACTGAGAGAATTTAAACAAATATTAAATATGTCCAGCTTTCTCACTTTAAATATGGCTATGACTTATAAGCCTTCCGGTATGACTTGAATGCAAACCATCTGTCTTTAAAAAGAAGAATATGATTAATGACTTAACATTTCAGTTTACCAGATAAAGCACTTTTCCCTCAGTTTGCCTCCAGAGAGTATTTGGTTTTCATTTTATAGCACAGTTGGAACTAAGTTATACCAAATGCAAAAGTGTACAAATCTAAAATAGTATGAAATATGTATGATCAATTGCAGCCCAAGAAAACTTTTGAAAGTATAAACTAATCCTGCAATGAATGATGTGTTTCATATGTAGTTAATTACACAGTGCATTTTATTTCAAAATAAATGCTTAACATAATTCTCTATGCCCTGAAATGAGAAAAAGAATCTTCCATTCATTCAGCTGTCAGTATAAAACACTTGATAGTGACTTATTTCAGAATTGTATACATTGTTTAGGGCAATGGTTTCCTGGCAGGAAATTAATAATGAGCTAATTTAAGAAAGTGCTCTAAATGATTTAAAGAACTTTCTCGGCATTATCTGTGGTATTTTGCCACTTTGCTTATAATCCTTTATATATGGTACTAGGACACCAAATGGAATTATTACTGACTTAATTCTGGATGTCCCAAGAGAACAGGACCTTGAGGTTATGACCCCCCATGTTTGTGTGTTTCCAGATCACTTGCGAAAGGATGAGCAAAAGGGTGTTCAAATATTAGTTCTGCAACCTTTAGGCTCACATCTTCGAATGTGTAAAAATGGAAAAGTGGAACAGGCAAATAGGCAGAGAAGCTCTTTGGAGGGATTTGTTAGTACAGTGCGTGAACCCTTTCACAGCAGCTGTAATAGAGAATGATGCTCCCACCCCTTCTGCAGCCCAATAAAAGGAGTTTCAGGTGAACATTCAGAGAGTTTGACCTATTTCCCTTAATATCTGGAGAGAAGAAGAATACAATGGCTGATTCTGTAGACAGACCTAGAAACGCCTGAAAACCTAAGAAGATGCTGAATGACCATCTAATTGACTGAGATGGCTGTGTAGGAGACAGTCTTCACATGCAGAGTTTAGCTGGACAAAGGATATCAGGGTATATTCCCTTTAAAAATAGGCAACAAAGAAACTGTCTTAAAGGGATTTTTCCAAGACAGTTACCTGGTGAAACTCCAAAAAAGAACATCTGTGTGAGGTCTACTATCATAAACCAGACATTGAGAACAGAGTACTAAGCAACCAGGAGAGGGAGAGACATGTTAAGGAATCTACAGAGCAATGCTCTATAGTGATAGTCTCTGAAAAGTCCACAAATTCAACCAAAAGGAAATTTAGCTGTAAATATCTCCCTTGACTGTAAGAAAATAACACAGGTTCATATCACTGTCAATTAAATAAAACATTTCCTGACTCTTACTTTTTCTCCCAGTTCCTCCTCATTCCAGCCCTGGAGAAATAAGAAAATGAGGCTGAAATACTAAGAATGAAGTTGGATGTAGAAGAAAAGCAACATTTATTGACCAGAATAAAAGTGATTACACTTTCTCTTCCTGTTTTAGGCTTCTTTATAAGAAGCAGCCTAAGCTGAGAGAGAAGAGATGCTTTAATTTTAATAAAGCTCAGACATGTGACTGTATACTAGACTCACCATATAAGTCTCCACAGCTATCCATTTTATTATAAACTGAATGTTTGTGTCCCCCCCCCAAAATTCATTGAAATCCTAACCTCCAGTGTGGCTGTATTTGGCGATGGGACCTCTGAAGAGGTAACTGATGTTAAATGAGGTTATAAAGGTGGGTCTCTGATCCAATGGGTTTACTGTCCTTATAAGAACAGACACCAGAGTGCTCACTTTCTCACTGTCCCTACACACACACAAAGAGGCCATATGAGCACACAAGGAAGGTGGATATTTGCAAACCAAGGGGAGAGCCCTGTTAAAGAAAAAACTATTCATGACACTTGTTCAAATTGGCAAGGCAGACTTTATTCAAGGAGGCACTAATGCCATAGATGTAGGGACCACTACAATGGAATTTTGAAGTCAACTCCAAATATAGCATGCACAAAGTGGTGGGGGTCAGAGATGAAAAATTACTAAGAGAAACATCAAGAATAAAGGAGATTTTGGCTTGACTGACCTAACAGGATTCTTGTTGAAGGCAGGCCAGGGTGATCAGACGTCTCCTGGGGTATAATCAAGGATAAGGAACCCGATTGGATATTGAGGGTGATCAGATATTGAGGGTAGGGGTGGGCATCTGGTTAAACTGACTTAGTAGGATTCTTGCTGAAAATTGAAAACAGAGATAAACATGGAAGTCCAAAGATCGGACTTAGTTGAAAGAGTTCAGAGGACCCTGAGTAGGGTTTGGTCAATGAAAGAATCTTTGTCAGCTCTCGCCAGACACCAACCCACCTGGCACCTTGATCTTAAACTTCCAGTCTCCAGAATTGTGAGAAAATAAATCTCTGTTTCTTAAGCCACTCAGTCTGTGGTATTTTGTTATGGCAGCCTAGAAGACTAGTATATGTCTATTGACTTTTTTGTGTTAGATTTTCCAAACACTCTAACCTTCAAATTTTAACTCATTATGTCTGTTTTTGTTCATTTATCAAGAAATTTACCTTACTACAATGTGTATAATATTCATATTGTGTAAAAATTTACAAAGGATAATCAGTTCAGTTCAGAGGTCACTGTACATAGTAAGATTGAAGCAAATTATCAAATGCAAAACAAACCTTTGTTCTTACAGAGTCACTCATGGAGAAATAGGTCTCTACTTCAGACAAGAGGAGTTAGAAGCAAACATAAAATGATTGAGTTCTGGTCACAATCTTGTCCTTAAAATTCATACATTCTGCTAATTGAGATAGTGCTCTAAGATTCAGCTTGATTTTTTTATTTTCCCTGGAAGTATGGATGCAGTAGTCAAATAATAATCCAATAATATTTATTATGATTTTATCCCTTATATATCCTATCCATCCAGTGAAATATAGAGAACAAGACCATGAATCTATGTTAATTCATGACAGGGGCTGGGTGGAGAGAAATTAGTGGTTGGTTCTATTAATTTATATTGCTGCACTACACCTCTAAAAGTAAAACCCTGGGTTAAGGTAATGATCAATGCTTAATTTGATTGACCTGCATGAACGACTTGGGGGAGAAGAAAATGGAGATTATTTCTTTCTCACACAGGGGTGGTTAGCATTGACTTAAGTTTGTTATCATTCTAACACTGCACCTGTGCAAAGAGGCTATGTGGAAACAATAGATTCTTACTCTGAATAAAAGAAAGAGACCACAGAGAATCTGAGTAACCTATAAGGTGCCAATATTTGTATATGAGAATAAACACATGGCCTGGAATGAAAGCAGAGAGCAAGTAAAGCATAGATAGATTCAGGTGTTTTTGAGTGTTTTCTTTAGGAGTACTTTATTGTGCCTCTCTGTCTTGAAAGTTATGTCATCTAAATCAAAAACAAATCTCTTGTCAGATATTTCAGAGCTATCTAGTACACCACCTTGGCTAATAAACAGTAGTCTTTCAGTGCCGTATAGTCAAAGCTCCAAGCATTATGAAGCTGGGGCTAGGGCTCTGCAAACCACCATAGGGAGGAATAGAGGGCTACTGAGGCAGAAGGAAGGGAGTAAGACTTACTACTCCTAATTGCATACTATCCCTCTCAGTGTTGCCCCTTCAGCCTGGCAGACACAGTTGTTTCTAGTCTTCAACTTATTTTGGCCTTCTCAGAACCAGCCTGAAGGCAAAATCTTCAGAGATTTTAGCAGAGGTATGAGAGACCCAGCTCCTTGGACTTTATCACAAGACCTCTTCCCTTTGTTCCTCTAGTTCAGGGGTCAACAAACTTTTTATATATTTTGAGTTTTGAAGGCTAAGAGGTAACATTGGTGATAGTATGTAGGTACTTACAGAAAATTTTAAAATATAAAAACCATTCTTAGTTTGCCTTAAAAATTAGGTGGCACACTGGATTTGGCCTGTAGGCCATAGTTTGACATCTGTCCTAGTCCTAGGGATTTAGCTGCTTCCTACACTATTTGTATGCTGCCATAGTTTTCCTTTTCTTTTTCTTTCTTTTCTTCTCCTTTCCTTTTCTTTTCTTTCTTTTCTTTCTAAATTTACTCATGCCTACCAAGTCAATTCTTTATATTAAATCATCTATGTTAAAATGCCTTGTACATATATGCTTTCCTGACCAAACTCTGAAACATGATATTGATAAACATGCCTTTAATTTTACCACTCATCTGCTCAAAAACACCCAGAAGCCTGAAGAAAGGAAGGCAAAGAGCAAGGAAATATAAAATTCCACTGTCAGGAAACAAAGTAAATAGAAAAATTACTTATTTTGATTTTAATGAATAGAAGTATTACATAGCACTTAATAAATAGAAATCTGTCATCTTTCCTGATAGAAAAAAAGAGGAAAGCTTATAAATCATTAACATAGACAAAAAGGAAGATTGTTTCTTTATACCCATTGTTTTCTATATGCTGAGAAAGGAGGATGCCTGAGGTGACATTTTGATGCTTGTGTCTTGGATTACTGAGAAGAATCTTCTGAGAGAAAATTAGAGAGCAAAAAGGTTTTAATAATTGAAAGACACATTGTATAATTTTGAAACTGGATTAACAGAAGGCTAGAAATAATTTTTGTTTCAAATTAAGAATTAGCAAACACGTATAATTTATTTGTTTTAAAATAATTAAAGTCTAAAGTTTTGTAAATGTAACAGTTTTAACTTACGCATATTCCATTGGTAGAAATATAAAAATTCATAACTTTAAATACCTGTTTTGAATTTGAGTAGTAATGTTATATTATCTATAAATTTGTTTTAAAATGTGAAACTGGCATACTTCCAACATCTTTTATCAGTGTATCAATAAAGTGAAGTTTAAATAATTGGGGTATAAATATGCATTCTAGAATTCAAGTAAAAGAAAATCCCCAAAACTTGTTTCATAAAACTAAGTTTTTTTGTCAGCTTAAGCATCAAGTGAAGTGACAATGTAATATTGATTTAACATTCTACCTAATACAATGGAACTGTCATTACTTCCATTTAATTACATTGGCCGATCATGTAAAGGAGATAAATATCCACTATCTTTCAAGCTGTTTGAACAGCCATGGGAAGAGTGAAAGAAAGCTTTTCTGAGATGATCCATCGAGTTGGCAGTTCTATCTTTTATCTGCAGATAATGCTTCTGGGCACCATAGAGAGAGTTTCCTGAACACAATACACACACTTTCTCTCGCCCCAGGAAAATGTCATCAAATTTGCTTCAGACACTTCAAAGTACAATTAGACTCAATGATGTGAAGACATCTATAGCTATAGTCTATAATAAAACAAAAATAGATATGTCATACTAGCAAGTGTCAATCTAAATTGGAGTCACCATGTTGCAAGCAAGTGTATTATGTTCTCCACTAGGCTGAATAGAAGATGACATATTCTTTATTTGTATACTTCTACAGCATATTGACTTATCACTTCAGCCACACTTGTAAAAATGCAGCACGTGTGCTAGTTTGCTAGGTCTGCCGTAAAAAGTACCACAAACTAGGTGGCTTAAACGACTGAAACCTCTTGCCTCACAGTTCTGGAGGTTAAAAGTCCAAACTCAGGGTCTCCCTGGTGGCGCAGTGGTTGAGGGTCCGCCTGACGATGCAGGGTACGCGGGTTTGTGCCCCGGTCCAGGAGGATCACACATGCCGTGGAGCGGCTGGGCCCGTGAGCCATGGCCACTGAGCCTGCGCGTCCGGAGCCTGTGCTCCGCAACGGGAGAGGCCACAACAGTGAGAGGCCTGCGTACCGAAAAAAAAAAAAAAAAAAGTCCAAACTCAAGGTGTGGGAAGATTTGGCTCCTTCTGAGTTCTATGAGGGAAGGATCTATTGCAGGTCTTGGCTTGCATATGGCATTCTCCCTGTATATATGGCTGTCTCCAAAGTTCCCCCTTTTACAAAGACACCAGTCATATGGGAGTGGGGCCCATCCTACTCCAGAATGACCTCATCTTAACTAATTACATCAGCGTCAACCCTATTTCTAAATAAGCTCACATTCTGAGGTACTGCGAGTTAAAACTTCAACATATAATTTTTTTGTGTGGTGTGAAAGGGATCAGTTCAACCCATAACATACTATCTGGTACAGAGTCTTAAATACGATGAATTATAAGATAGACAGTCATTAACCAGATCCACACTACCAGTGATAAATGCAGATTTCCTATACTGCTACTTATAATTATTCACATTTTCCCTATGGTGATTGTAATGTTCTTAATTTTATAGTTGATGAAGTGGAGGTAGAAAAGAGAGTGAAAACAAGGATCAATGGTGAATGAGAAAATAAAATGATAACCCTACACTACAATGGGGTATAACGCAACACCAGCAGGGAAGTATGCTTTGCTAAATTCTCTCTGCCTGAAGCTACAAAAAATGTTTTATGGTATCATTAATAAGGCCACGTTATTTTTAGTGTCCTGAGAGATGAAGCTTTGCCAACCCTCATCAACATACAAGAATCAATTTAATAAAGACTGGCTAAATAAAAGGCATGTTTTCAATTATATTGCAAATGATCCTAGAGATTATAAACAGACGCACTAAAAGAGAAGTTCAAAGCTAATCTTTCAAAAATAGATTCTCTTAGCTGAACCACGATTTTAAAAACCTCTAGCTACTTAGTGTTTCATAATGAGAAAAATTACGGACCCAAGATACCTTTCTCTTTAACAAATCAATAATGTTTTAAAAAAATCAACACCCATGACTTATGGAGGTGACTGATTCAATACAAGTCAGTGCCTTAAAAACCACATTAAGTATTTATATTTTACAATTGCATATAAATCGTTGTGATTTGGCAGTGTATTCTTATTACAAGTTCATTTGTGAAAATTGTATGCTGCCATCTTTTCTGCTTCTACAGCCCTCGAGGGAAAACCCTTTCTGTTTCCTGGAAGAGATCATATGTATATAAATTACTTTTTTAAAAATAAATCATTTAGAGAGCACACCTCAGATACTTAAGTATATGTTACATACTCCAACTGCAAAGTTATAAAATACAAAATTAATGCTGACTTAGTACATAAAATTAAGAATTGTTCTTAGGGTTCCAAAAGACTAGGATAAAAAGAAACTTGCAGAATGAATCTTTGAGGCGAAAAAAGGAATTTACACTCAGGGTATGGGTCTTTAAAGTCAGTACACAGCCTTAGAAAACAAACTTATGGTTACCAAAGGGGAAGGGGGCAGGGGGAAGGGATAAATTAGGAGGAAGGGATTAACAAATATGTACTACTATATAGAAAATAGATAACCAACAAGGACCTACTGCATAGCACAGGGAACTATACTCAATATTTTGTAATAACCTATAACGGAAAAGAATCTGAAAAAGAAAAATGGTTTTTTATATATAAAAAACTGAATTGCTGTGCTGTACAACTCAAACAACTAACATGACATTGTAAGTCAACTAAATTTCAATTAAAAAGAGATGTTAGGGGAATTCCCTGGTGGTCCAGTGGTCAGGCCTCTGCGCTTTCACTGCCGAGGGTGCGGGTTCAATCCCTGGTCGGGGAACTAAGATCCCACAAGCTGTACAGCATGTCCAAGAAAACAAAATACAGGTTATACAAATAAAAAATAAATAAATAAACACAATATTGCAAAGCAAAACCAAAAATAGTCAGAGGGCTAAATGAAATTAAGTATCTATGTGCATATAAGCATATCTTTTTATTCTGATATTTTGACACCTTGGGGCCTTGCTTACACTGGAGTGACTCAGTGTTAGCTAATTCCTAGAGGTCACAAACAACTCACCCAGGAGCATGCCTTTCCAACCAATGGGAAGCACATACCCCAACTCTGTCAAGCTCTCACAGGCTATCACACTCAGTCTGCTCTTCTTTGTCCTAATCACGCCAGCGTCAAAAACCCAGACAACCTAACATCCTCTACACCCCAGAGCCCACTGAAATTATTCAAACTATCTAATCTTAAACTTGCTTAGCCTGTTTACACTACCTCTCCCATTCCTTCCTGTAAAAACCCAAATAAGGCCATTTGTCCAAATTTTCCACTGGTTCCATCTGCTTCCTGACCAATCCTGATGTTCCCCATGTAGTCCTAGATGGGGTGGCATGCCCCCTCTCCTTGGGAACTGTGAGCAAAACTATCTTTTCAATGGCAAGTATCTATAGATATGTTGGTCTCACTATATCCAAATAATACACAAATCTACGTTTTAAAACAGTATTAGATCCTAGAACAACGACAACAACAAGGTTATTAATGAAAAACAGTGAAAGCTGCATAAAGTCCTTGTTTAGCTAATAGTATGGTTTAATGTTAATTTGTTAGTTTTGACAAATGTGCCATTCTGAGGGCTGTTAAATTAGAGAAATCTGGCTGCAGGATATTCAGGAACTTACCTCAACTCTTCTGTAAATCCAAAATTACCCACAAATAAAATGTTTATTTAACAAACAACTTTACACATAAAAAAAGGCCAGAGTGCATATGGAAGTAACAGTTCAGAACTGTAACAAAAGGACACAAGTGTGGATCAGGTAGATTTCCTTGAGGATGGATTTGACCTAAGTATTCCTTGCCAATTCCTTGCTAAGTATTCTTACTCCTCTCCATATAAGAGGTTTACTGAATTACTCAATTGGTGGAGGACAAGAAATGATTTGTATTTATAGCTTGATGGCATCTAATTAAGGCATAGAGATTTCCTTTCTTTCTGTTTTCTTCCCTTGGGCAATTTTTTTTTTTTTTTTTTTTTTTTTTTGCGGTACGCGGGCCTCTCACTGTTGTGGCCTCTCCCGTTGCGGAGCACAGGCTCCAGACGCGCAGGCTCAGCAGCCATGACTCATGGGCCCAGTCGCTCTGTGGCACGTGGGATCTTCCCGGACCGGGGCACGAACCCATGTCCCCTGCATTGGCAGGCAGACTCTCAACCACTGCACCATCATGGAAGCCCCTCCCTTGGGCAATTTTGTGGCAAGTCTCCTGCTATATTTACCCTGGAATTTCAAATTATTTTTGTGGCAGCCTGTCCCAAGTCTACTTGGCTAACACTCCAGAATGGAGTGTAAGACATGTTTCCATCTGACGGATTCCTATATCTATCTCATACTAGATTCCACACTCAGATGTAGACTAGAGGCATAATGTACTAGCTCCTTCAAATCCAAAGCAAAGCAGAAAAAAATTGGGAAGACATATTCTCTTTAAAATTCAATTTTGATTTCTCATACCATTCATGCTTAAAATTCCAGAATTAGAGTTCATTATTTTAATGAAGTTTGAGGAACTTCCAGATGTATAAATCCTGCTAGGGTAATAATCCTTGTGTTTTCAGTTTACTAAGAAAGCATTTTATCCTTTATCTTCACCAACACTCCACAAGATGTTTTCATAAAGGGAAAAAAAAGATCATTTTTCCATTTAGCTCATTTTTTGTGTGTGTTTTCACCAGCTACTTATTGACTGAGGTACAGTAGAGATGCTGCCACAGAGTTGCTGGTAAGACTTGGGCAAGAGGGAAAGGACTGTTTGCAGTCACACTTCACTTCCATCATTTTGACCAAAGATTTTTAATCCCAACTGACAAAATACAGCACATCTCTCAGCCTATATACAAGTGAGTCACATAAAACACTTATTTTAGGTAGCCTGGATTTTGAGGAGCTAGAAGAATTATACCTATGTTCTTATTCCACCTTTACAAGTATCTTTTAATATATTTTTGTTGCATATATTCATGAGGAATGAAAGCATTTATTGGGGCCAATTTCCTGATATAAATGCAGTAATGTTATTCAAAAAGTTAAGAAGCATTATCAGTTTTTAAAGTCTCCATATGAAAGAAACTTAGAAAGTAGATAATTCATCATATTCCTGTAGGTCTTAAATTCAAAATCCAAGCCCTCTCTCTGTAGAGGAGAATAGTTGGCCTTCAGAGATAGAAAAAGTGCTTGCTTATCTTCACTGGACAGAATTACTTAACATAGTACATCCCTGCTTGCCAATGCAATGTAGCCACTCAGCATGCTATATGATTTATCTCATTTTAGTCAAGTATAGTGCTACAAATTTATGTATTGGGAAGGCAAATAATTACACAGGTACATTTTTCACATAAGTTAGTTTTATAATTATCTCACTTCCCTTAAATGAAATTACATTCTAAAGTGTTCTTTTCAAAAAATCTGGATAAGACATAATCATTCAAGTTTTTCTTAGAGCACCCAAACCATACTTCAATTTGAAAATAATTATGTTATTATGAAAGTGAACATGTTAAAAGTTCTTCACAGGAAAACTTGTTAGAAAGAGAAAGAAAATTGAATTAAACTTTTGTCCTCTAAAAGCCTTTTGTAGTTGTTATTTCCTACAACATTGGTTTGTATGTATTAATATATACTTAAAATTATAGTTTGATTTATTTTTCTTTTCAAATTAACCCAAAATGTCCTCAGATGTTACTAGGAAATTTTTTTTTTGCTATATTCCTTATTTTACTGCTTTGCCATATGTTGAGCACTAATTATTTTAATC
This sequence comes from Mesoplodon densirostris, assembly GCF_025265405.1. Lineage (NCBI taxonomy): Eukaryota > Metazoa > Chordata > Mammalia > Artiodactyla > Ziphiidae > Mesoplodon > Mesoplodon densirostris. The sequence goes on from NC_082668.1 coordinate 43,217,404, forward strand.
ATAAGTATCTAAAATAGTATTTTAACTATAATATTCCCAGAAAACTTCCTGACCTCCCTGATATAGTATCAAGTACTTTTCTGTACATTTATTACACCAGAAAATTTACATCATTTTTATAATTATTTGATTAATATCTCTCTGCTATCCCAGATTATAAACTCTATTAAGGTAAGGACTATATTTTATGACTATTTTATCTTCAGTACCTCACACTATGCCTAGTATATGAGAGATGTTCAAAAAATTATTGGTGAATAAATGAATATATGACTTTCACATTTGAAATGTGCCCTTTAAATGTGCTTTACTAGTTTAATAAAATTCTAAAACATTCAATATATGCCTAGAACAGTACAAAATTTTGACCCAAGTAAGCATTTAGTCTATCACTATATGCTTGCTGGATTTGACCATAGTTAGAAAACAAAGCAAAATAAAACTCTATAATAATGGCAATAAACATTTATGCAGTGCTTAGTATTCATTATGTGCCTTGAGTTTTGGTATGGATTGACAAAGTATATTGTCTATTCCTCACAATAACTTTATGACATTAGAATTCTAATATTCATTTAGTTGATTAATAAATTGAAACTCAGGTTAATTTTCCCATTGTTATACAGCGTATGGGGAATGAATTCAAACTCAGGAAGGTTTCACTCCAAAACTAAACTCTCTTTAATCCAATGTGATTTATTGGCCCTTGAGACTAAACTAAAACAACATGTTTTAATGGTTTTCATTCAAAGATTTTTAGGTCTCTACATTCAATTCTATCTTTCATATTGAGATTCAGTTTGGTCTTCAACATTTCTTTCTTTACTTTTCTATTTGGAGCCTTGGAAAAATAAAAATAGCATATATATTTAGTTTTGAAGTTTCATTATGCCTAAATATAATCTTATATATATATGTAATTTTTAATTTATTGTATAGAGATCAAATGTTTATTTTATATATATATATATATCAAATGCTTATTATTGCTTATGTTTATTATTGCTTATGCTTATTATATTATATATATATATATATTTGCATATGTAGATAAAAACTTGGCTTTTGTCATGAGCATTTAAGTTATAAAAAGTATTTTTAAAAGAAATGAACACTGCCGAACATGATAATTTGATTGGAGTCAAATTACCATCAATGGTCAAATAACTGAATGCCAACATTTTCTAAAATGATATGTTTCACTTAAATATTTGCATTGGCCTTCCTGTATGTAACTAAAGGAAACTTATTTTTCCTGTATGAATCATCTCCTTGGCACAGTGAGCTAAAAGCTAATTGGCTCCTAACTCCTTCATACTGTCAGTTTTCCAACTTGTTGGGTTCTACTTAAAATTTCTTCCTACAAAATCAGAATCAAACAAAGCTAATGCATTGTGAATCATTCTAGAATTGTGTATTGCTTATATCCTAATTACAGGCATTGTGATAATTGTACTTTCTCTAATAACCTCTTTTGCTTGGAGGAAAAACAAAACAATGACTTTCACTTCACACAGCCACAAATTAGAGACCAAGAATAACCTTTCACTTATTCCAGGCACTGTCTTCTAATTTGTAAATGGGGGTCATGAATCATCTAATCAGACAGGCTTCATTTGAAATGACACATACTACACAGCATTCATAATGCAGATCCTGGATGTACAGGTTCACAGGCCAATTGATTTTCCTCTGTTGCTATTGTTCATGTCAGGCAATGGATTTTCAGATTTAAAAAAGAAAACAGGGATTATTCTAGTCTTATGATGTTGTTGCTGGTCACATATATTTATTGATATATACCAAATTAAAGCCTAGAAAAAACTTCTACTTTTATGTTAGTTCAAGGGCAAACAGGGGGAAGGATATAGTAAAGAGAATGAATGTCTAAACTCTTAAATACTCCTGAAGTTTTTACCACCCTACTTGTTTTGGTTTTTTTTTTCAATTAAGCATTTTTATTGATTGCAATGCCATTCTTTTCTCTCTGGTAGCTTTACTTTATTAATGGGTAGTTACTTCATCTGGTTCCAACATCATATTAAAACAACCATTGCTGAGTCCTCATGTGGTCTTTGCCTCATGTAACAGTCAACACCATCCTAAATAAATCAATATTGATTCTACATCTGTGGGTTTCCCCCCACCCCCAGAATCTTAGGTCATTTTTTAAACTGGTGGTGACCATGCTGATAGATCTAACTTGTCATGGTGAATTATAGAGAGAGTTGTAAATCTGTGTTTGGAGATGTGTGTGTGTATCTCTTTTGTTGTAGAAAATTTTTATTCAGGATGTTAAAGCTGGACTATTTCCATTTTAACTTTATCGGTCTCCTAAATGGAAAATAAAGTATAATAGAGACAAAATAATAAAGCTATATTCTACTACACAGAAAATTCCAAAGATTAGAGAGACAGAGAGAGAGAAAGAATGGAAGAAAGAGTAGTTTCTTTTTTCCATTTTCCTCTTGCCCATTTCTATAAGGAGATCAGGGAGTGAGGAGATGTTGAAAGCACAAGTATGATATAAAGAGAATGAAAATGTTGCCATATCATTCTGCATTATACCTCTCCTACCTTTCTCACTCATCCTGGAGGACCCCAGTTTGACACAAATCTAGCAGATAGACAAAGGAAGCATATAGCAGACCATGGTCATTTCCTGCCACCTCACCATCCCATACTTTGTGAACTTTTAAGCCTAAGAGGGAAATAAGCTTTACTATATCGTTGGTATGGTATAATAATTAGAATGTCTGCAATATATTTTAGTATGAAAGGGACTTTAAAAGTTACATAGTACATATGAAATTTCATGTGGAAAGAAAGTAGGATCTTGGGGAAGAACAAGTCAAGAAAAAGGGTTTAAAGGGAAAAATGGTAGAAAAAGCTGCTTTCTTCTATTGCCTACTGTATACAGCTTGTTCAAAAATATTGTTTTTCATGAGGAATGCTTTTCTGTTGTTTCTACATTGTTTTACATGTTTAACTCAGGATTAACCTTGACAGATGATGGCAAGTATTCCATGTATTGATACACAACATTTTTGTTTATCCATTTATCAGCTAATGTTAATCCATTTATCAGCTGTTCCCACTTTTTGGCTACTATGAGTAATGTTATCAGGAACATTTCTGTATAAGTTTATCTTGGGTACATACCTACATGTGGGATTGTTGGGTCATAAGGTAACTCTGTGTTTAACATTTTGAGGAATTTCCAGTTTTCCAAAGAAATTGCACCGTTACATACTTACTGACAATGAGTGAAGCTTCCCATTCCTCTATATCCTGGACAACACTTGTTACTGTCTTTTAAACACTTTAGTCATACTAGTGGGAGCCAAGTAATATTACACAGTGGTGTTGATTTCTCACTCCCTAATAACTAATAATGTTGAACATATTTACATGTGATTATTGGCCATTTGTATATCTTCTTCAGTGAAGTGTCTATTCAATTCATTTGCTCATTTTTAAATTGGGTTTTTTGTCTTATTTTATTATTGTTTTAAGAGTTCTTTATGCATTGTAGATAGAAGTTCCGTATCAGATATATGAATTGTAAATATTTTCTCCCACTTTGTAGATTGTCTTTTTTCTTTTATTTATTTGTTTATTTTTTATACAGAAGGTTCTTATTAGTTACCTATTTTATATATGTTAGTGTATATATGTCAATCCCAATCTCCCAATTCATCCCATCACCACACTCCCTGCTCTGCTTTCCCCCGTTGGTGTCCATACGTTTATTCTTTACATCTGTGTCTCTATTTCTGCCTTGCAAACTGGTTCATCTTTACCATTTTTCTAGATTCCATATATATGCGTTAATATACGATATTTGTTTTTCTCTTTCTGACTTACTTCACTCTGTATGACAGTCTCTAGGTCCATCCGTGTCTCTACAAATGACCCAATTTCGTTCCTTTTTATGGCTGAGTAATATTCCATTGTGTGTATGTATCACATCTTCTTTATCCATTCGTCTGTCAGCAGGCATTTAGGTTGCTTCTATGACTTGGCTATTGTAAATAGTGCTACAATGAACATTGGTGTGCAGTGTCTTTTTGAATTATGGTTTTCTCAGGGTATATGCCCAGTAGTGGGATTGCTGGGTCATATGGTAGTTCTATTTTTAGTTTTTTAAGGAACCTCCATACTGTTCTCCATAGTGGCTGTATCAATTTACATTCCCACCAACAGTGCAAGATGGTCCCCTTTTCTCCACACCTCAACATTTGTTGTTTGTAGATTTTCTGATGATGCCCATTCTAACTGGTGTAAGGTCTTTTTTCTTTCTTGACGATACCATTTGTAGCAAAATCTCTAATTTAATGTAGTCTGATTTATCTCTTCTCTCTTTTGGCAGCTATGCTTTTAATATCATATCTAATAAATTATTCCTTACTTCAGAGTCACTAAGATTTATCTCTAAGTTTTCTGTAAGAGTTTTATATATTATCTCTTAAATTATATCTACGATTAATTTACACTTCATTTTTGTGTACGCTGTGAGGTAGAGGTCCAAATTCGTTTTTTTTTTTTTTTTTGCATGTGGATAATGCAGTTGTGCCCATTCCATTTGTGGAAAATACTACTCTTTCACCCATTTTTTCCCAGTATTACCGAGAAATAACTGATATACATCACCATATAAGCTTAAGGTACACAGCATATGGTTTGATTTACATATATTGTGAAAAGATTACCACAATATGCTTAGTTAATATGCATATAGATATGATAAAAGAAAGTTGAAAAATCTTCTTGTGATGAGAATTCTTAGGATCTACTCTCTTAACTCTCCTATATATCATATAGCAATATTACCTATAGTCATCATGTTGTACATTATGTCCTTAGAACTTATTTATATTTTAACTGGAAGTTTATACCTTTTGACCACTTCCTCCATTTCCTCCTCCCCCTCACTCCAGACTCACCTCCCATAATCACAAATCTGATCTCTTTTTCGATGGGTTGAGTGTTGTTTTCATTGTTTTGGAGTCCACATACTAGTGAGATCATATAGTTTTCGTCTCTCTCTGTTTCACTGATTTTACTTAGCATAATGCCTTCAAGATTCATCCATGTTGTCATAAATGGGAGGATTTTTTATGGCTGAATATAATATTCCATTGTATGTATGTATACCACAACTTCTTTATCTATTCATCCATCTGTGGACACTTATTTCTTGGCTATTGCAAATAATGCTGCAAAACTGGGGGTGCAGAAATATTTTCTAATTAGTGCTTTCATTTTCTTTGAATATATTTCCAGGAATTTTCACTCATATAATTATCTTTGCACCCTTGTCAAAAATCAACTCACCATAAATTTAACATTTTATTTCAGGACTCTCAATTCCATTGTTTTAAACTATGTGTGTATCTTTATTTTTTTATTATTTTTTAAAGATTTGTTTTTTGATGTGGACCATTCTTTCAAAGTCTTTATTGAATTTGTCACAATATTGTTCCTGTTTTATTTTATTTTATTTTTTCTTTTGGCCACTAGGCATGTGGGATCTTAGCTCCCCAACCAGGGATTGAACATGTACCCCCTGCAATAGAAAGGTGAAGTCTTAGCCACTGGACTGCCAGGGAAGTCCCTGTATATATCTTTATATCAGTATCTCACTGTCATGATTATTGAAGATTTGTAAAACTTTGTTTTAAAGTTTCAATATTGTTTTCACTCTTCTGTGTCCCTTATATTTCAATATGACTTTGGGGATCTACTTACCAATTTCTACAAAGAAACCAGCTGGAATTTTATTTGTGTTGAATCTATAGATCAATTTGGTGAGTGTTGCCATCTGAACAGTAGTAAGTTTTCCAATCCATGAACATGAGATGTATTTCCATTTATTTGGATCTTCGTTAATTTATTCAATATTTTTTATAGTTTTAAGTGTAGAACTCTTGATCTTCATTTGTTAAATATTTTATTCTTTTTGATGCTATTATAAATGAAATTGTTTTCTAATTTCATTTTCAAATTGTTCATTGCTATGAATTTGAGTACAATTAATTTGTGTATGTCAATCATGTATCCTGCAAAATTGCTGAACTTGTTTGGCTTATAGTATTCTTCAAGTCCTCTATATTTTTGGTTATCTTTTGCATAGTTGTTCTATCTGATACTGAAAGTGGGACACTTAATTCACTTTCATTTAATAAAAGTACTGATTTGGTAGGATTTTATATCTGCCATGTTACTGTTTGTTTTCATAATAACATGTCTTTGTTTCTCTATTTCTTCATTACTGCTTCATTGTGTTAAACATATTTTTTCTAACATATCCTTTTCATTCTCTTATTATTTTCCTAGTTATATTCTTAGTTGTTGTCCTAGGAATTACAACCAGCATCTTCTTTTAAAACAATCTACTTCATATTAATATTAACCTAATTTTAATAATATACAGACATTTTATTCTGTATATATTGTTTTGTTGCTCCACCATTCCTTTGTACTGTTATTTTCATACAAATTAAATACTCATGAATTATAAGTGCATCAACACAGTTTTATAGTCACTTCTTTCTGCAATTATCCTTTAAATCAGATTAGAAGAAAAGAGTTACCTACAACTATAAAATATACTGTTTTTATATTTTATTTAACCTATGGACTTATTTTGTCAATCACTTAATTTCTTCATATGGATTCAAGTTGCCACTTGTAATCTTTTCATTTCAGCCTATATAATTCCTTATAATATTTCCTGTAGACTAAGTTACTAAGTTGGCTAGAGACGCATTTTTTTTTTCATTTGTTGCTTTGTTTTTTAATCTGGGAATGTCTTAAAGTCTCCATTTTGAAGGACATTTTTTTATAGATATAGAATATGTGGTTGATATTCTATTTCTTTAAACTCTTTGTATATGTCATCCAGTTGCCTTCTGTCTTCTATGATCTTTGCTGCAAATTCAGCTGTTGATCTTACTGAAGAAACTTTGTACATGATGACTAAGCTTTTTCTTACTGCTTTGAAAGTTCACTCTTTGCAAATGGCCTGAGGAGAGTGAACTCAGAGTGAGGTTAAATAATAGCAACAGTCTGCACATGAAGCTCTTCATGAAAGCTACAACACATGCCACAGAGTCAAAATGATCTGTAGATGGGACACTTTGTGGAACTCCTAATCCTATCTGCTCCATCTAAAAGTTGGAAGGCTGCTACTTTTTTACATCCACCATGGTTGCAAGTCTATTGGTTTTTACAAGAGTACCATGGAGCTGAGGAGAGAGGAATGGGAGTACAGTATATCAAGTTACAATGTGACAAATCCTATTGTTCTTTTGGAGGTTCCACAGTTTTTACTGAATAAACAATTGCCTCAATTTTTGCAAGTCAGGTTAATTTACAGAGTCTACAAAAGCTGACTTTGAAAAAATTTGCCAGTGTTTTGTTGCTTCTATGGAGGAGTAAATTTATAGAGCTCTTCACTCTACCATTCCTGAAGTCCTATCTCATGATGTACTTTTAAAATAATGAGTCCCATATTTTCCTTCAAATATCTCTTTTCTATTACTTTTGTGTAGATGGTGAAATCCTTAAATAAGAAGGAAAACAGCTTATATAGAATCAATGTAGAACATCAATATTCCAAAACACTTTTATTTTAGATTTTTAGTTTCCTTCCTTAAAATGAGAAGCTGAGATGAAAGTTTCAACATTATCTTCCTTGCCTGTAAATATGCACAGCTGAGTAATGTAGTTATAGATTTCTCATCTTATGATTATTTTCTTAGTTTTATCTTCCCAAGGCTGACAGAACTATAATTACATTCTATGTCTTATATTTTTCTTTTCCTTCCTCGTTGTCATGTCACCTAAGATGTTATAACATGTGGCACTCCTTAGTTACAAACTGAGACTCCATTATTGAAGAAGAATAAAATAGAATTTTTAGAATTGTACATGAAAAAAGAAGTATTAATTTCTTCAGAGGGAGGGAAGAGAAACTGTTATAAAAACAACAGCTGACTGAATTTTAAAGAATGAGAAAGTTTCAGTAAGAAGGAGGTGGAGGGGAAAAGTATAGTCATAATTATACTGTAGGAAGTGAAGAGAAGGAGACAGCTGTTAAATATTCTATAGGCAAGGTGCTTGTAGATTAATTTTCAAAATGTGATTTAAAGCTAAACAGAAACTTGATGAATTAAGCTAATTTGAACTTTGCTCAGTATTCAATGTACTAAAACTCTAAACTGGCCAAACTGATTTCAGGGAAGAGTCATGCATTTACAACTTATCAATAACTGAGAGCCACCTGTAAAAAAGGATAAACACAACCTCTTTTTCTTTTAATATCCTAACAGGCAATGCAATAGAAATAAATTTCTCATTTAACAATAAGGACATAAAACTTTGTACCAATCATGGAAGATTTATATTTTACATGATTTTGAAGCAGCACAAACCAAGCTAATGACTGGAAAATATTTTGCAATGACCTGTTAGATTAGCAGTTCCTAAAAGTATTCTGAAATCAAGAATGCAGCACAATTGCTAAAGTCCCTTTAGAACCATTTGAATATACTTTTTACTTTGTGAAAGAGAAAAATTCCTAAGGAAAAGATACTAATTACAGTTAATATTTTTGCTCCTTTTTTCCCATGTTAAATACTCTTGACTGAGATGACAGAAATTAGCAGAAAAATTAAAATGTTCATTATGGTCACATAGGTTTCAAATTATATTTGCATATTTTAAACATAACTGCTGGCCACACATTAATTTGGGAAAATAGTTCTCCATTTAAGTTCTATTGAAATTTTGACAGATAATTTCATGCTACTTTAATAAGTTAGGGATTTATTTCATTTTTTCATGCTAAATATCTATTTTAAAACTTTGCTGTGTTATATGTTTCAGTTTAATATATAAAATGCATTTTTAATGAATGCTATAGACATATCATTGCTTATTAAATTCTTTTCCCTTAGGAAAATTTGGTGATAACATATAATTTACACACATAAAAAAAATTTTAAAACTTTAAGCTAAGCACCTTCAAGCAATTAATAGAAAATAAATTTAATTTATAAATGCATGGTAGGTAGATGCTTCTCAGAGAGCTGAAGAATAGATTTCTTCACTGGAAAAGTGGACTTGAAGTAGATTAACAGACACTCATATGATACATTTCTATTTAGGAAGTAGTATTTAGCTCATTAAACATAAAATATTTTATTGTTCATTGTCAATCATTTTAGATTAGGTAATACATTTTTGATGTATGCAGAACATCATTTGAGATTATCAGCTTTTTGTACTTACAGATACTAAATGTGAATTCATATGACCTTAAAAGCATCAAATTATTAAGAACAGAAACTAGAATAAATAATATTACTTTAATAGGAAAGTGCCTTTTCTTAGCAACTTTATATATAGAAACTAGATAAACTAAACGAATTCTGAAATCTGCTTAATATATACTATACATAATATACCTAAAAATATATAGCATATATTTATATGTAGAGAGAAACAGAGTTAGAACACTCTATGGTCCTTCCTATACAGCTGATTAAATTAATTTAAAAGTATTAGTCAGTAGTAAATATGAATAGATGGAAAAATGTTTTTTATTCTGAAAGTGGTGTTACATTCATTGAATGAGAGCTTAGGGAAAACTGTGAATTATTAAAATCAATAGACTAGAAAGTATTTGATGTATTCTCCTATATCATCAATCCTTTAAAATCTATTTCATTTTCCTTTTGAGTTCTTCTAAATTGAAATAGGAAATGTAATATTTGCCTTTTCTGTGAAAGAGATATATTCTTAGTATATTTTATTGGCACTGAAATTTATATCTGAAGTGAAATCTAATATATTGAGGTTTTAAATGAATAATGCTGGAGATGAAGATGTTCTTGATGACACTATCTAAAAGGAAATTGAAGAAGATGCCATTGTCAATCATTTATTGAAAACTAGAGTTATTGAAGTTTCAGTTTAGAGGGTGAGAATACCAGGGTTTTATTTTTGTTATTTTTCCTGTTAGTGTTTTTTATAGTTGCTATAAATAATATATGAGGAACTGAAATAGCTAAATTACATAATATTACTGAATAATATAATAGTTCTGAAAATATTTATCTGAAGGAAGGAATATAACAGAATTTTCAAACAATAACTATTTGGATTAACTTTTTTGATGGTCATCAAAGTAAACTACTTACCTCCCAAAGCTGAAATAATAAAAATATGAAAGTTTGTTTTTGTAATCAATATGTAATGGATTAAAGGAGAAAAATATTAAAATGTAGAATAGCTATCAGTCCAGCCAGATGTCTTTGCTACGTGACAGAGCATCCAAATATATTAAGGGAAAAAACCTATCCCTCAAAATTCATCTTCATCAGTCACTAAAGTCCTTGTCCAAGAACATAAATATTTAGGCATTAGAGGCAGTTTTATCTCTACTGTGAGATAAGGTCATTGGGATTTACCGGGCTAAAATAACATGGTCTCATTATCCATTCAAGTTGTGATTATGGGGACACTTTATCTGGTACATGTGGCAAGATATTTTCAGCGCCAACTAATTAGCATCCTACTTTATAAGTCTCTCATGAGCTTGGATGTCATGAGTCAGCCCCTGAGAACTAGACCTGTAATAGAGATTGTACTGTTCACAAATATTCTCCAATTCATGCAAAACATGCTAATGTATTACATATCTCAGTCCTTCAATTAGCATTTAGGGAGGCCATAAAATTAATGTTTTCCAATTGAATGTGTATGGTAGTGAGAGGTCGCTTTCTTAGGCCAAGGCAGCTAAAAGCAGGTGTGCCATTTTTATACTCTCTCTAAGAATGCATACACACAACACAAATAATATGTATACCAAACACTCCTTTATAAATAAACATGGTGAATTCCCTAAGTGTTTTTAATCTGGTGGAAATCCAAAAGTGATCTATCATGGTTCATCATTTTTCTTCATCACTTACTAAATAAATTGGTTTATTTCCTATATCCCTCATGTATTTTTTATGACGATTTCTGCAATCCTTTATGAATGTTTCTATCCATATAAAAACATACTTTAAACTATGTAATAATACAATTATAAGTTAGTTAAAAATTAAATTTTTATTGCTTATTTAAAATAATGCTTACAGCTTTTTAAATATTACAGTCCTTTTTAAGTTTATTATGATTTTGTTGCTTCATGTATAGCTATATATGCTTTCTGTATGGCTAATCACATCATCTTTATATCTTTATATCTTTTGTTTTATTTTAACCTTAACTCTAGATTGCAATTTTGTGAATTCAAATGTACTTTTGATCTTTATTCTCTTTCCCACTGCATATATCCATTTGCTCCAGAAATACATTCCCTAAATCAAAGTTTATCTGTTGATCTTATTCTTAATTTCAAACTTTCTTTGAGATAGAAGCATCTTTATATTTTTCAGGCACTATTACATAACAGAAATAATATAATGTATTTTGCATGATCTAAGCACTAAACTTTTACCACAGTTGGCCATTAGGATCTTCTCACTTAGATCATACTCTTTAATAATGTCTAAATAATAAAAGTAGGGGCTTCCCTGGTGGCACAGTGGTTGAGAGTCCGCCTGCCGATGCAGGGGACACGGGTTCGTGCCCTGGTCCGGGAAGATCCCACATGCCGCGGAGCGGCTGGGCCCATGAGCCATGGCCACGGAGCCTGCGCGTCCGGAGCCTGTGCTCCACAATGGGAGAAGCCACAACAGTGAGAGGCCCGCGTACCACAAATAATAATAATAATAATAATAATAATAATAATAATAATAATAATAATAAAAGTATATCTTCCTTTGAAAATGCCCCCAAAATGAATGGAGAATTAGAAAATTAGTTTTATATGCTGAATAAAAATATATATAAATGATTAAATATTCACATAATTATACATATGCACTCATATATAAGTATATATATATATATATATGAATATCTACATTTATCTATCTATGGAGAGACAGAAGATGTTGAAATAGAAACATAACTTCAAGTTGGTTCTTATGTTAACTTTCAATCTCTCTTCCATAAAAAAACTATTTCTTTCTGACCCTGCCTAGAGTCTCTTCCTTGCTTCTTTGTTACTTATGGTCATCTTCTTTGCCCCATTGTCTTTCACATCAATTTATCCTCGAGTGATACTCTCTGATAATGGAGCTGCTGTATAACAACAGATATGTTCATGAACCTGCTCTCCTCTTTACCAATTTGGTATATATTTAAATTTTATGTGTAGGAGAGATCCTCTATATTTGAACTGCAAATCTCAAAGGATTAAGCTGAAATACATCAGTCTTAGGAAATATGCCCTTTTCTTCCTTGATGAATGATTTATTTTCTAGATACTATGTCACTACGTGAAACTGTCAAGTTGTAAACATATTAATGACTTTAACTGCTGTGTTTCTATTATTTCAATTTTTACCTGTTTTCTATCAATGCAAGATGGAATAAAGGGATCTATGATCGGGGTAATTACTACTTCATTATGAAAATTTAGGCGTTGTTAATAATGACTTTCAGCATAACCTGTAGTATTTTCTCACCTTTAAAATTTTTCTTTTCCATAGAACAAAAGAAGAAAATTATTGGGCTTCCCTGGTGGCACAGTGGTTGAGAGTCCGCCTGCCGATGCAGGGGACATGGGTTCGTGCCCCGGTCCGGGAAGATCCCACATGCCATGGAGCAGCTGGGCCCGTGAGCCATGGCTGCTGAGCCTGCGCGTCCAGAGCCTGTGCTCCACAATGGGAGAGGCCACAACAGTGAGAGGCCCACGTACTGCAAAAAAAAAAAAAAAGAAGAAGAAAATTCTTTCCAGCTGTCCTAAAAATACAGAACCAAGTGTTGAATTAAATAAGCTAAATGTCTTCTGATAAATGAATGCTCACTCACATAGAAATTATAAATGTAACTTAATCACTTAAAATAGAAATAAAGATCCCTTTCTGGTATCTGATAACTTACTTTAGGCTAACATGTTAATCTTGACTACAGTTCTGCCATTTTTCATCCACAATCTCTTAAAAACAGAAAGATGAAAAATTCAACTCTTTATAAACCAAACTATTTAATATATTCATACTTAGAATTGTGCTTTATAGTGCTAAAATTTAAAACTCTATTATAAGACCTCATTTTTGAAAAAAACTAAATGCATTTCTTTTTATTATTTAAGACAAAGTAATATTCAAAGTTAGGATTGTGGCTCTGTTTGACATCTAAGTTATGCAAGACAGAAAGGACTCTCCCTCAGTATCCCTAATCAGGTCTTCTTAGAACCAAACAGAGAGAGAGGTTTGTGCGTGTGTGTGTGTGTTTTCATTGTCCAATGAGGATAGGAACACAGAGTGTATAAATGTTGCCTAAAAACAACAAATAATTGTTACTTGCAATCTCAGTCTTCTAAGGTGGGAATTGGTATACCCTTTCTGTAAAGGGGAAGATAGAAAATATTTTCATCTTTGTGATCCATAAGATCTCTGTTGCAACTATTGAACTCTGTCACTGTAGCATTAAAGCACCCATAAACAAGCTTTAAATGAATAACTCTGACTGCATTCCAATAAAACTTTACTTACAAAAACAAGAGGAGGGCCAGATTTGGCCCTCAGGGCCATAGTTTACTGACCCTTTATCTAAGGGAATTCAATAATATGGATTTTAATAACCAAGAGATCCGTTGTTTATCTGACCATCCTGACAAACCAAAATATGATAATGAAGTTTGGAGATGTAGAAGAGCCAAAAATTAAATTACATGTTAATGTTGTGAGAATTTTTTTTTTCTTTTTGGGGTCTAGATTAATTGGGAAGAATCTAGGTGGAATGGCAAAAGGAATGGGCTGTGAGCTCTGTGAGCAAAATGTCAGAAAGAAAACCCACGAGCATGGTGTGGGCTAAAAAGGAAATTTAGAGGCCAAAACATTTAAGGTGCATTTTGAAAATCACTTTGCTACAATAGGCTTGATGCAAACTTTACCCTCTTCCTCCCAGAACAATCTGTGGTAAAGTCTGCACTGCTCAATCAAGTTGTTCTGTGAATGGATTCATTCTGAGGGCTCTAAAGGTGTTGAATTCTAGATATACAGGTAGATGTAGAGTAGAACATAGGAAAAGAGCTGAAAAATAAAATTGTTTTTATTTGAATTTTTGTTATCCTTTGCTATGAAAGGTCTGGGCAGGAGGTTTCTATCAGTGGACAAAGTCTAATGTTCCTCAGTGAGACCTAATCTACTTTTAAAGACACACAAAAAACATCACACATGGTTCTTCTTGTTACCATTATTCCTCCTAAGAATGACCAGTAAAATGCAGCCAATTTTCTTAAATTTCCATAAGGACTCTCTGGGGTTCCATAATATTTTATTTTTCCATTTTATCCTTTCTTGCTGGTCTCCCCAACAATTTGAAATGTGGGTTAGTAAAGTCCAGGCACACTTTACTCTCCCTTGTTTTCCTCCAAAATCATGCTACCAAAATATTTACCATGCAATCCAGATTGGGTATTAGCAAGGGAGACTACAGGAAGTTACATTCTCTGAAGTCAATATTTAATGGATATGAATATATGTATTTAAATTAAAATATACATAAATTTTCTTTATACTGTAAACAGAAATGCTGAAGAAGAAGAAGGAGAAGAAGGAGAAGAAGAAGAAGGAGAAGAAGAACAAGAACAAGAACAAGAACAAGAAGAACAAGAACAAGAAGAACAAGAAGAACAAGAAGAACAAGAAGGAAAGTAGTTTCAATGTTTGACATTCTGTTTTTTATAAATCATTCACATGGATAGAAAAATGATTCATTTGAACTGTTTTTCTGGCTCTAATCTAACATGAGAAAAAAATGCAAGTGCAAATTCTGAAACTTGTAAAACAGGAGACCAAACACTGAACTATGGAAAGTTAGGGTACAGCCATCACAGGGGACATCTTGAGGTTGGTTGTCTTTCCCGTATCTCAGTGCTCATCTCTTAAAAATACTAAGTTAGATAATATTTTTAACTTATAACTTCCAACTGATCATTCTTACATGAAACATTGTCATCCGAGTGAAAACATCAAGATCTTTTTTCCTCCTGTCTTTGGTCACATAATTTAACTTCAAGAATCTTCTAAAATTCTAATCTACCAAGACTATAACCTTCAGAGTCTGTTAATCTGCTCTCTCTTTCAGCCTGTTGGAACCTGGTATTCTTCTCCTCTCCTATGCATCATTGGAGCCACTTTTATAACATTCACCTGAGATTCCATAGATTTTCAATAGCTAACTATAGAAGCTTATAACACTTATTTGGTCCATCAAAAAATAACATGGGCCACAATTCTTAACCCCTCTTCTGTCAAGGACTTTTGTAATGTGACTTATCAAGAGGGGAGAATAGGCTTCTTTATCCTTTGATTTTAGTGAAGTTTTGTGTTTTGTCTTAAACAATGGAAAAGGAGTAAACCTGATGGCACTAGAGACTTTAAAAAGTGTCCCTGTATTTCTGCTTCTTCTCCTGGAGAACCTAACGTCATCATGAGAACATGCCTAAGCAACCCTGATGTAAGGTTGTGAGAGGCACGTGGAGGAAAAAAAGTTGTCTGAGGTAACACTTTACTTAGATCAGACAGCCCTAGCAAAACCACTAGCATGAGCAGATAAGATCAAGTAAGATAAGATCAGTGATGTCTATCCCTGATTAGCAGAATTATACATATAACCTGGAAACACAGAAAAATAATAACTTTTTGGTCATATATACATGGAAATAACTGAATAAAATATTTTAATCTAATGGTTACAGGCTATGCCTTACATTTTATAAAGACTGATTCTTTTGAGCTAAGAAGGAAGGGGGCAAACTTCTTTATAATCTATTTTTCTGTCTTTGTCATGTGCCAAATTTAATTCATGATATCTACCCTTTTCATCTAAATTGGATGATCTGGGGGTGTGGATAGCAATAAACACAGAGCACTTATTAAATTTACTTTATTTTGCTTTAATGATTTAATTTTCATATACAGATAAACTATGGTTTATTCTACTGTCATCAGTGTAAGAATTAATACTTGACTTAAGAAAATAGAGTAATAAAAATTATTTTAAATGAGTGCAGAAGTAGCTCCCCTTTGAAGTCTTCCAACTTTCTCTTTTCTTTGCCAAGTAATAATCATCAGAAGTCTCCTGACTTCTACTTTTCAACTTTCATACTTCATAGGCCAGCACTATCTAATAATTCTAATAAAACCAGCTCCCAATCAAACAACGTCTGGCCCTTTGATTTGTGTGTATATGTGATGATAAAGAGAGTGAGTATTTACAGTACTCCATGCTCTAATATGTGCTAAATATCCTTAAAAAAAAACCCCTTAGACTCATTGTGCTTCCCTGATAAACAAGAGACTACATATTTTACCTCTGGAGAAACATAATTAAATCACCCCTCCAATTCTTGATTTTCTGTATCTGTCTACAGGCATATCTTATTGATAGCAGTCATGTTAGTCTACTAAGTTGAAATAAGACAAAATGAAAAATACTTTCAAAAGTACTTTTAAATTCTAAAAAGTTATACAGATGTTGGAACAACCACTATAATAACAAGAAAATCTACCTAAAAATCTCTGCTATACCATAAATTCTAAGTTAATTAATGATTGTGGTTGTAATAGTTTGAAATAGGTTAAGCCAGAAAGCTAGGGAGTTTTTACTGATATTGTGAATAAATTTATGAAAATTAATGATTAAAGATTCAGTCTGGGCAATTCAATTAATTAGACTTAACTGGAATTTCAATTTCCTTACTTATGAAAAGAATGAAAAGACTAAAAGACTAGACTAGAAAGTACTTGACAAATGTCAAGTAAATACAATGAAAGAACGAAGACAGACATAGAAAATATTAGTTTTCAGTCTAAAACTGAAGACTAGTTTTCAGTTTTGTTTTGTTTTGTTTTGTTTTTCTCTTTTGGGCCATAGAAGAAAAGGGTTGTTGGGAGGAGGAGACAAGTTTTCCCTCCAGGGAGTTTGATGGAAGGCAAAGACATACAGAGTTTAGTCTGAGGAGGCAGCAGCTCAAAGAAAGGTGCTTTTAGCAATGGAATAAGTGACCTGCGTATGTTTGAAGGCAGAGGGAAGAATTCCCTGGAAAGGGAGAGAATGATGTAAAAGACTGAGAGAAAGAAAGATGAAGCACACAGAAATGAAGGAGGACCAGGAAGAGGGGACAGCACAGGTAAGAGAGTAGTTATTGCTCAGGGATGTGAAGAAGAGAGCATGGGCGAAAATGTAGGGACATGTTGAGGTGTGGGAGTTTGTATCAGCAGGCCCTGATCTTTTGCAGGGAGGAGGTCATCTCCTAGGAGTGGGATCAGGGCAGTGGAAACCATGGGAACAGCTTACTGTGGAGGAATTCAGTCTAGCATAGAATCAAGAGTCAGAATTTTGAGAATTTATATTGAGTTCTGTCCCTGAGTTACCCTACAATGTAAAGAAAAATTATTTTCCACCTTCTTCATGCTTCATTATATCCCTTTGTGAAGGGAATGCATCACCACCATACAGAAACCTTAATGTCACTGAAATTCCTTGAAAGAATGACAGTGTGTAACACAGTATAATATGATAAACTAAAATAGTATCATTTAAAAACTTTAGTAAAAGAAAGGTAATAAAAGTAAACCAAAACCAAAACTTTTGAATTCTTGGCAAGTTCTAAAATATATTTCCAAAATGTACCAGGATGCATTTAATGAATGGGGTTTCTCCTGTCCTTACTCAGTACTTATTGATTACCCATACCGTGTAAATAAATGTATGTGAGATATTTATTATGTAGAATAATTTTTCATTTCTATATTCAAGAAAAAATAAAAATATTTCAATAATGGGTTGTGGAAGGGAGAATTGTGGAAAAGCGGTCAAAGGGTACACACTTCCAGTTATAAGATAAAGAGGTACTAGGGATGTAATATGTAATACACAACATGATGACTATAGGTAACACTGCTGTATGATTTTATATATATAGTTAAAAGAGTGGATCCTAAGAATTCTCATCACCAGGAGAAATCTTCTTTTTACTGTATCTGTATGAGATGATGGATGTTAACCAAACCTATTGTTGTAATCATTTCACAGTATATGTAAATAAAACCATCATGCTCTATACCTTAAACTTATGCAGTGATATATGTCAATTATTCCTCAATAAAACTGGAAAAAAATTTTCAGTGAAATATTACATATGTTTAAACATGGACATTTGTTTATTGTGTTCAGATATTTAAAAGGAAATAGTGATCTTTCTCTTTCTTGATAATTCAAAAATATCTCTAAAAGAAATACAGAATAAAAGAAAGGAAAACAAATTGCACAGGCCTAAGACAGGAATCATTTGAGGTAGGCCAATGATGGCAAAACTCATTTGTTTTTTCTAAAGCTTTCTTCTTTTATTAATTTCTAGACTATATATATATAGCTCAGAAATTCTTTTAAGCCCTTCATATAACATGAAAAAGTATATCTAGCTGAATGAAATAGTAACAAAGTACCTGTTCCAATTGAATCCATGTTATTCCTTTTCTTTTCATGCTCTTCAATATTGAATCTTAAATACCCATATGCCAATTCTGTATGTCAGCTTTTTAATGTTTTCAGAGTACTCATTAGTCTCTAAGATATTAAAGAGTACTGTGTATTTTTCAGCTTATTCTTTGACATTTTTCAGTTTCAAATGGAAAGGTGACATGCCCATTGGTGTCAATTAACTCTTGCAAGTAGTTTCACATAAGCTTTCAGTGAGTCTGACTTTTTTTTAAAAAAATGGTCAACTGGCATGTTTAATTCTATTACTTTTTACAATTAATTCAGTTTAAGTAGCTTCCTTAGATTGTCATGTTTTATTTCTAGTCACTACCAGCTGTAAAAACACTTGCTTCTTTAGATAATCATAAAATGAACTGCTATAGAAATGTGAACTTATACTGTTTCCTTCTCATTCTGATCTCCCACCGACAATTTACCATTTTGAAGCAGCATTAGCACAGTACAGTAAGAAACAACTGCTTAATCTACCTTAATTGTTAGGCAATATCTCATTTTATCTAGATAGCAAATTCAGCAGATTCTTGAAAGCATCTGTTCATTGTGTTTCTAGTGCTCTAGAAAACCACACTCTATGCTTTACTCTCTTACAACAAAGGTTCCAAAGAAACATGCTTTGCAAGTAAAAAACACAACCATAGACTTTGCCCAAATAGGCTTTAGTCAATCCTTAGATCACACCGTGACAGATGCCGCAAATACAAGCAACTGGAAACAAGAAACAATTCAGTTGACCCTGCAACATTATTGTTTCCAACGTATGATCAAGATTTAAACAGCAATAGAGAGAGCTAACCTGATCACATTTGTTTCTCTGAATGTGTGTCTCTGGCTCTGAGACTCTGTCCTCAGTGAAATAATGAATTTATTGAGCTTTAAAATCCTCTGAAATGATGAGCAGATGCTATATTGAAAAATGTAACAATGACAACAAAAAAACCCCTCTACATTTCAAAAGCATTTTTTTTCTTCCCACCAGGTAACATATTTTGTGTTGTGAGAGGTGGAGAAGACTGTTACAGTGGGAATTGTCATGATGTATAATTATTTTACAGTTACTATTTTATGTAGGGTTAAATTTGATTTACTGTTTTGTTTTGGACATTTTTACCTGTGTTCATAAGCAACATTGTTACATAATTTTCTTTTTTCTTATTGTCCTTGTCAGGTTTGGAACCAGCATTACAAAATGAGTTGCATAATAATGGTCCCTCTTTCTTTTCTTGGGAAGACTTGTAGAGATTGGATTTGTCTGTTCCAGGAATTATCTGTCCTGTGAATTTTCATTGTCATTTAGTTCTAGGCTGTTTTTTTGACATATAAGTTATTAAAAGTTTATTTTCCAAAGTTATGGAGGTTTAAGTTATCTGTTGATTGCATTGTGATTGGTGCACATAGTTTGTATAATATGTATTACTTGATATTTGTTGTGAATATTTTACAGTCTGATATGTGAGAAGTTTAAAAATGTTTATATGTGCTTAAAAGAATGTGTCATCTAGGGACTTCCCTGGTGGTGCAGTGGTGAGGAGTCTGCCTGCCAATGCAGGTAACAGGGGTTTGATCCCTGGTGTGGGAGGAGCAACTGAACCTGCGTGCCGCAACTACTGAGCCTGCATGCCACAGCTGCTGAACTTACGTGCTACAGCTGCTGAAGCCCACATGCCTAGAGCCTGTGCTCTGCAACAAGAGAGGCCACCCAACGAGGGGCCCGTGCACTGCAATGAGGAGTGATCCCTGCTCACTGCAACTAGAGAAAGCTCACAGGCAGCGATAAAGACCAAACACAGCCAAAAAAAAAAAAAGAATGTGTCATCTAGAGTTGAAAGACCTATTGAAAAAACAAGGTCAAAATAAGGTTACTGATAGAATAAATGTACACTGATGTACAGATCTGTTTTAGGTAGGAGAAAAATTATGAGGTTCTTACTGAACATTTTTGTTTGTTTGTTTATTAGCAGGTGATTTTTCAAAGATTTTTTAGGTCTGAAAGCTAAATTTTAGTAAAAATTGGTTTCACTTTTCAAAATATTATAAATGAATACCTGGTGTTACTTGTTAATTTGTCACTACAAATAGCTGGATCAACATCAATTTTGTCAAAGCAGTGTTATTCTGTAAATTATAAAAATGATAGTGAATAACCATTGGATTTAAATACTAAAAAGTTATACAACTGATTGATAAGCACAGTAAGATTCCTTTCAGAAAAAAAGAATAAAAGTGAAGTGAAACATTGACCAAAGTAAACTGGTAAAAATTAACACGTTTTTAAAAATATACTAAAATATTAATCTAGGTTGGGCAGTTTTCCTAAAAAAATCCGAATAAGGTGATATTTCAGCAAATTCAGGCGTCCAAAGAGACATTTTGCCAAGTAAATGGACCACCTGTAAACTACTTGAACATATTTTGAAACACAGATTACTTGGTTTTAAAATAAATTGTCAATGTATGAAAAGGAAAAATACTTTTAGCTTTTAAAACTTTCTAAAGACACTAAATTTCAAAATAGATGACCAAATCCTAGCAACGTTTTTCATTACCTATATTTCATATGCTGAAAATGTAATAGTGGAAGGCAATTTAGTAGATAATGATCATGAATTGGAAGGGAATGAAAGAACCAAGAAAAGAGACTTTAAAAGTGTATGCATCAGCAAGCTCAGACAAGTGGCTGGAAAGAACACACCGACAGAAAGTCTATAGCGAAATTGGAAACTGGCAGTTTCTAAGATGCAATAATAAGGGCAAAGAAATAAACTATACCATGAAAATGAAATATAAAAAGTAACCTGGTAGTTGATTTGAATAAGGTGTGAATTTTTTCTAAGAGGATTAGATATGGGGAAATCACAAAGATAAGTATGTCAGTGTAGTACAAGAATTTGTGGACGGCACTGGGAGAATCAATAACAAAATAAGTTGCTGCTAGCACAAAATCTTAAAAGAAAAAGTAATGAAAAAATGTTAAATTAAACATGGAGAAATAGGTAATTATCTATGGTGTTAGAAAAAAAGAATTGCAGTTAGAAAATAAACAGCTAAGCTAAAAGTTTCACTTAATTAATAGTTTTATCCTTCCTCCATATTAAAACCTCATGATACATAGGATCAGACACATGAAAATTACCTCATGCAAAGGAAGTATTTAATAATTTATCATCATTTAAGCTTTACCAAAAAAGTGTTCACATCTTGTGTTGTTGTACATTTAAATGTTAATTTTAAGAACAGTAAATGCTTGATAAAGAACTAAGTGGAAGCTGGGGTAGACAGAGAATAAAATTAAAACCTAATTAAAGATTACTTCTTAGAATGAATTGTATGTGACAATAAAACATTTTGATTCTAATTAAAACAAAAAATTAATAAATATCATTTAGTATTATACCCCTATATAGTGTAAGTAAAGTTATAGGGAGAGCAAATCAAGCTTTGTTAATGTGCAGTTCATATCACGTTCCTTAGCTGTCTAACCAATTTCAGAAATTCTAAGGATTACTAATATACAGGCAACATAGGGCCTAGTAATCAATTGACAAGGCCATTGTTCCCTGGAAAATTAAGAGTTGACCTTAAAGGAAAACTAAAGGACTTACTATCTCCTTTTCAATAAAGAAAAAAAAAAGTAATAAATAACACCAAAGAAATTTTTTTAGTACTTAAGTTGCTTTGATTAAAGAAAAAAAAAGAAAGGACAAAATAGGTCAATTCTCATGAGAATCAAAATAGAGACTTTTAAAAATGTAATAACTAAAAGTGAAAATATGATCCGTCTCCATTGCCACCAGTCATATTGAAGTTTCAGTCACCTCTTGCCTTCTCTCTTGCAACAAGCTCTAGGGACATATTGGTGTACCAGTCTAGTGCTGAGTTTCTCAAACCCCTTCTTTTCTCATAAGGATTTTTCTAAATAGCAAATCTGAATTATGTCCTTCTCCTTCTTTCTGGAAGTTTGTTACATACTACATAAGTCAAACTAATTTATGAATATTTATTTAAAAACAATACACCTGGTTCCCATTCCAGACCTAAAGAATCACTCTCTGGGGATGGCAATCCAGGGGTATGAATTTTTACAAAACTTCTCAAGTGATTCTTAAGCACACAAACATTTAAGAACCTCCATCTTTGGGACAAATTTAAACACTTAAATGCATTTTACTAGATCCTGTATTTTCTTTTACCTACACTCCACAACAGACTCATCTCTGTTGGATTCAACTTTACTGATTTCTTTAAATCCATAAGCCATGCAATATTTTTCCTTCCTCTTGAAAACATCCTGATCCACTCCATCACCCATCTTCATTTTTTTCCTTTCTTTGGTTAACTACTACTCATCCATAGATAAATCAGACAAAATATGCTGTCTTCCAGAATGCCATCCTTATGTAGCAGATTTCATATTTTGCTGAACATTGGAATAACCTGGAATTTTAAAAAATACTGATGTCTGGATCTTAAAAGAAGAGATTCTGATTTAATTGGTTTGGGATGCTACCTGGACATTGAAGTTACTGAAAATTCCCTGAGTTATTCAATGTGATGTCAGGATTTAGGACCTCAGGTCTCTTCTAAGTTTGATTTCCTTGCCCTTTGTTTTCACTTATAATGGTACTTTATGCTTACCTCATGGCATTGAAATTACCACGTTGCTGCAGTCTGCTAGGGATAGGAGCCTTGTTACTGTCTAAGAATCTGCTATCTGCACCTGTTGCTGGGTAGAGAGACAACTTAGAAGAAACTCAAGAACTAACTGTTGAATAATATTGAATTAATGATTTCACTCATCACAAATCATTTTAAATATTATTTTGATTCTTTGCCTTTTACACACTTCCTCTAAAACATGAAATTCCAGAGACAATTGTGTTTCATTTTTGTGTATTAAGAACCTTGAATTCTAAATGTTCAATGAATATTTAAAGAATTAAAAAAGAAAGGCAAATATGTAGCAAATTGGAACAATGCTTAGAAAAATTAAGATAATGAAATCTCTTAAGTAATCCAAATTGTATTGAAGAACTTTTTGGAAATTCATTTATAGGCTGATTACCTATTAATGAACATATGTGTTCATTACTTGTTCATTAAAAAGTGTCTGGAGAAACTTGTTTCTAAATATGACAGGATTAGAATCATTTGGAGTATTTTCAAGTAAAGATTCTGGGACCACTGAGTTCAAATTTCAAGACGTTGGGCCAAGAAACTAAATATTGGAAAAACAAAGAAAAAATAAAAACATTGGGCTTCCTTGGTGGCACAGTGGTTAAGAATCTATCTGCTAATGCAGGGGACATGGGTTTGAGCCCTGGGCCCAGAAGATCCCACATGCCACGGAGCAACTAAGCTTGTGCGCCATAACTACTGAGCCTGCGCTCTAGAACCTGTGCTCTAGAGCCCGCAAGCCACAACTACTGAAGCCCGCACACCTAGAGCCCATACTCCTCAACAAGAGAAGCCACTACAATGAGAAGCCTGCTCACGCAACGAAGAGTAGCTCCCGCTTGCCCCAACTAGAGAAAGCCCGTGCACAGCAACGAAGACCCAATACCGATAAAAATAAAAATAAAGAAATAAATTTATTTATTAAAAAACACATTAACCTTTTTTTCTCAATATTTCTATTTATTCTCAACTATGGACCTGCTTTTTGGAAAAAAAATGTATTTTTTTCCAAAGACCCTGTATAGGAAAATTTTATCACCATAGTTGGAGTGGTTATTTGAAAAGAATGTTACTTTATTTTATTTAAACTGTTCTATATATTTGCTTTTTAAACTAACTTGATTTTTACTTATTCTACCTATATTTCACTTCCTGCAAATGAATTTTAGAATCTTAAGAGATTTATAGTATCAAATCTCTAATGTAACAGTTTTATTTTGATATCAATATTTCACATCTAAAGAATATTAGAATTGGGTTTTGAGGAGTTGTTAAGAGTTTGCTAAAGAAAGAAAAAAAATGAAATAATTTCCCACTGGAGAGCAAAGTCTCAAAGGTATGAAAAAGCATTATATTTTTCAGGGAATTTTAGGACTAATGGGAAATAGCAAATGAGTTTCCAATGAATTTTATGTAACATTCTAAATAGTCACTGTTAGACAATATAACTGATATTTTTAAAAGGAATATTGTTTATCTATCTATCTATTTAACATATATTGGTCTATATCTCCAATTTACCACTAGATTGGTCAAAATAAAAGTTGCATAATGTTTTGTTTAAAGGGCTAATTAATTTTATTAGAACATAAGTAAATTCAGCAGTGAATGTTTGAGAATCTATTGACTTCCTGATTCAGAATGAATTCAGTAGTAAAAGCTAATTAGAAGAGAAATGAATGACTAAAATATCTCCTGTGTGCATAAAAGTGTAAAGATTATTAATTGAAATTAAAATTTAACGGTATACTAATGTAACACGACATAAAATTCCATCTGTTATACAGCATCACAAAAACAAAAATACATAGGGAATAGTTTATCTTTCTTAGGTTTTGACTTGTTAATTGTTGGTAAATAAGAATGTATTTGTATAAAAAATGGTGTTGATAGTAACAATTCCAATATACACTTTAGTAGATTTTTTTTCTTTATCATCTCCAAGCCTATTCTCTTTTGGGAAGAGAAATCCAGTTGTGGTGTGACAAAAAGTTAGATAAAAAGGAATTTTAATATCAGAAATTGCATGCTCCCAATATAACATAATGTATATTAATACATATAAACGATAGAATGTATGTATAAGTATATGCATATATACGAATTTTCTATAAATTATAGATATTAGTATTGAAGATAAAAATGAAATTAAAATGGGGTCAAAAAGGAAAATATGATACAATTTCTTCTGTTCACACAACATATATAGATTATTTGAATTAATAGTCTTTCTACATTTTTTCAAGTCAACATGGCATTATCTGAAATGTTAACTTAAAACAAAGAGATTGCCAGATAGTTCTCCAACAAAGAAGGGTTATTTGGTATCAGCAGAGAATTGTAGTTTGGGTTCTGCAACCATGTTGAACCACATGCAAGTGCCCCCATAACAGGGGAAGAAGAACACTTTTACAGAGGGAAAAAAAAAGTTGGGAGCGCTATAGTAAACTGAGTCTATGGTTTGGTGTGTCTGGCTACATGTCATACCAAACGGTAGAGCAAAGATTTTGTCTTTACATAAACCATTAATGGAAAAATAATCATAGTTAGATTCAATAAGAAGTTGCTAAGAAATCTGGTGCTACAATGAAGCATTCACATTACATTTATTTAAGGAGTAAAGATAACCTTTGCAACCCCATACTTATCGTACATAAGCAAAGTACATGTTTTAAAATATTAGGTCATATAAACTGGTACTTATTAAAAAAAACATGGCATGAAGTTTGGGAATGAACTAGTCAAAGGGAGGGAATATGAACAAACATGTTAGTTTCAGGATTATATATATAGTGGCCAAAAAATCCTAATAAATAAAAAGAACCAAAACCAAAACAATAGAAGCCAACCTATATTTCCGGACACAGGAAAGCAATCACTTGTATTATTATGCAGCCATTTGAAATACTAAACATAAAAACCTGGCAGTAGAAAAAAAATTAGCTATATCACGTTGACTTTTTAAAAAGCAAGAAACAAAGGAAACCATACTATGATTGGAATTGGCATAAATAATTTAACTAATATGTCGGAAAACATGATATATGGATTGCAACAAAATAAAACGTATTTTGGACTCTACCTGCTCCACAGTATTAGACTCTTATTTTCCTTCCAGTCTGTATTATAGAATAGTTTTTAAAATGACTCCCAACTTTCACTGGCACACAAATCACATTCCCTGCCTTCGAGGATGGTATAAGTCTAGATAACTTTAAAAATATAGAGTCCTACTTTTTCTCTTTTTGACCGACCATTGGCTGTTTTAACATTCTCAGATATTGATGGTTCTCCAAATGCAAATAACACACATCAGGCTCTTCAGGTGGTCCAGTTGCAGGCTGTCTTACCTCCAATGGCAAGTGGCAGAGGCCTCTATACTCTCTGCCTTGATTGGGCATGGGAAGCACAGCTTCTTTCAAAGAAGCTTTCCTTCTGGGGTCCTCCGACCTCTACACATTGATCTATCTTTTATATTTTTATTTCATTGACCTAGATGAGGGGTGCCAGAGTCAGGTAACTGTTTCCTTTATGAATTCTGCATCTGCTCTACAGTCTAGGACCTCACTTTAGTATTCAACAAGAATGGTTTTTAGAGATGCTTCACAGTACACATGGGGACATAGTAATGAGAGATAGTAATGAGAGATTGATATCTCAAAGAACTGTATGATTTTCAGAAATAATAAATATTTGAACTACCTCTTGTAAATCACTGGGCATTTCCTAAATTTCATACAGTTTTGAGGAAAATTAGGTCACTTTTAATTTTTCAGCTGGGACTTGAGCCATAAATATACCCTTCTAAATCAAATGTATGCCAGAGAAAACATAGGTTACCTGTTATTAATGAAAAGAATTCTCATGAATTCTCACAGTGGCATGGTAGTGGGCAATCATATATAAATAGGAATCCCATTTTTTCAGAAGATAACTTAAGCCAGACTTTATAAAGACAGAACATTAGACTAGCTATCAGGTGCAATAGATTTAACGTCCTAATTCCAACATGTATCAGTTGAGGAACAAGAACAGATTAGATAACTGCTCTAAATTAAGTTTATCTACAAAATATGCCTAATAATTGCTGTTTTGCCTATCTAAAGATTTGCTTTACAAATCATAAAAGAAATGTGTGAAAGTTATTTGTAAATTGTAACTTACTTTATAATGGATTCTTCAGGATATAAATTGATATAGGTTGACAAGTAGTGTGGGGGAATATTATATAATTTAACAGATTTTCAAGTTTAACTAATTTGTCAGCAAATTACACTGGATATTCATATTAAGCAATTACATCTTTTACATATACAAATTTTAAATATTCTTTGTGACATTTATCTGCTGCTCTTTTCCCCAATGGTGCGACCAACTTGAGTACCCTGCTTTCCCATTCTAAATGTATTCCTAATTCTAACAATGGATTAATGGTCACCATAATCAACTAGCTTTTTATTTCTAATTTTGTAAAAATCTTAACCCATGTTTTGAGGATTTTGAATGACGCTATTAGATTCATTATATTGCAAAATCTATGAGGGTAGT
Source organism: Mesoplodon densirostris (assembly GCF_025265405.1). Lineage (NCBI taxonomy): Eukaryota > Metazoa > Chordata > Mammalia > Artiodactyla > Ziphiidae > Mesoplodon > Mesoplodon densirostris. The sequence continues at coordinate 43,245,262 of NC_082668.1, forward strand.
GTAAAAATTAACCAACACAGGTAGGAACTATTTTGACTGTTTGGTCATCATTTTTCCCCCAACACATAGCACAATGTGCACATGATAAATGTTTAATAAATGTCCATTAAATGACCTTAAAATGAATAATAACAATTTTAATAAAAAAAGGTTTCCCTTCACCTGTAATTCTAAGAAGATTCACATATGGTGGAACAATTTTAATATAAATTAATGTGTCTTAACTCATGAAAGTATTAAATGTCATAAAATATTTCACTAAGAAAATTGATTTTACTGCAATATTTTCATAGAATATATTATGTATATATCTAATGGATTGCAGTAAATCTCTACCCTTTGCCATAAGACTTGCACCATATCTCACTAAAGATATGGAGTCTGTTTCTCCTTCCCCTGGATCTGTGTTGGCCTTGTAAGTTTCATTGGTTACTAGAATGTATCAGAAGTGGCCAGTGTCTGGTTCTGAGACTGGGTCTCATAGGCTTTGTGTTTTCACTTATTTGCACATGCTCCTGTGCTTCAACATGAGAACATGGTCAGGATGGCCTATTGGAGGATGCCTAGTCACCCTGGACAATCTAGCCAACAACCAGACAACAGGCAGCCAACACACACCCAAATATTAAGATGTGTGAGAGAGCCCATTTGAGATTAAAACAACTGAACCCCTGAGTCTAGTCTAAATGATTGACCTACTATCCTGTGTGCTACATAAATACTTATTGCTTCAAGCCATTGATTTTAGAGTAATTCATTATATAGTATTATTATGGTAATAGATAATTGATACACAAACTCTACTGCTTCCTTTTATTTCTCTTTAATAATCTCTTGATATTGATTGAAATTTAGGCAATCAAGATATGCATATGTATAAAATATATTAAAATGAATGTTAAAAAACGTATCAAATATCTCAGTATTCCAGGGGAATTAGGAACATACCCTGCAATAAAAATCATCTGTTCTAAAAGTGAGATAATGAGCTACAGGGTAGCAGAAAGTGTGAAATGAATATTCACATGAAAAAAGAAATACATGAAAGGAGTTACTGCTCATTTTCTTGTTCAAGTTGCAGGCATTAATTCAACCTTTACTTTTCACTGCTGTGCTTGGTTTCACTGGGCACAGTTAAGTTCAAATAAATATTCTTTGTGTAAATGACTTTCAAGCATTCAACTAATATGCTTTTCAAATTTAGACTTGCAAGGCTTGCAACTCTGATCTTTGTAAACACTGTTCAGAACATTTTGCAATTTAGTAGGTTACATTAACATCTCCATTTCTATAGAGTAATAATTTTTCTTGTATTACACTAATTGGGAAAATCATCTAGGACAACTTTGATGGGAGAAAAAAGGCTAGTACTCTTTACCCATTTAAAGTGATTTTAATTCTTCCTATGCTTGGCTGATAGAATCATTTACCTAAAGATTAAATCTGATCGCATTACTAACCAAATTCAAAAACCACTTCCTTTGTGCTTCTTTTAGCCTTTCTGGCCTTTTTTCTAATTTTTTCCTACTTTTACTCTCTGGATTTTCTGGCATGCAGACATTTCCAGAGATATTATGCTAAGAGAGTTTACTATCCACCATAAAGGAAGATATCTAAGTTATATGAAAGATGAGACAAACTGAGAAACACTAGTGTGAGGAAGAAAACAATTAGCTATATTCTCATCATACTAATTCATGTTTATTTTCAGATCACATGAACAAGGAAAATGCTGGGACATAGCAACCAAAGCCGCAAGTTCAGCAATTATTACAATTAATGGCTTAGAGGCAACTAGTTGATGTTCAAGCTGTATGCCTCAAGCCTCCTGGTGTCCAGCCACTTGACCTCTGGGAACCTCAGTTTCTTCATCATTATAATGAGCTGTTTGGACTTAATGATCACTAAAGTCCTTTCAATTATTATGCAGAGACAATGAGCAGAGGATGTACATTTCGAAAAGAGAAATTTGAATATTGGCTACTTCACTTAACCACCTATGTGACCTTGTATATGTTTTTTTCACCCTGAATCTCACTTTTGTCATCAGCCTAATAGATAAGAAAGTTGTTAAAACAATTAGATAAAGAAAAAAATGCTTATTGAAGCAATGTAACCAGTAAAGGTTCTAAATAAATATTAATTATTGTCATTTTTGTGTTTGAAATGAGCCAAAAATTAGCAAAAATAAATGACAGCAATTTAATGATTGCTATGGATATATTTCAGACTCCATGAGGAAAAAAGCAAGATAAGAGAACTAAATAGTGAATTGAATAAAATGAAAAAATTTTACCATGGAAATAATGGAAGTAGTCATTCTATTTAGTATTTTTAAGAGTGACTTTATTTTGAAATAATTATAGTTAAATTAGTACTTTCAATATTGTCTTTGTTTAAGATTATATCTTATTTATTGCATCTCTTTCTATAAATCATAGTTTTGCTAACATTTAATGGGATTTTGCTTTCATTTTTTAGTTTCTACAAGGCTGGTAACTGTTACTCTGACCCAATCATTTAGTCTGTGTATTCTAGTAAGAAAGTCCTGCCTTTTATAACAGACCCACTAAATCTCAGGCACAAGGCATTGGAGAGAAAGGCTGGTTTTAAGAGATTCTTCTGTAGCAACAGAAGTCTAATTTAGTCTTCTCTTGGAAATTGACTTGTCAAATAAGCAAATTGGAAAAAAAGAAACACACACACAAGTTACATAGAGGAACAGTTAAACCTATATATTTCACTAAGCACTTGAAGTGTCTGAACCTCTTCTGGTGGAGAGTGAGAAGGTCAACTGCAAGGTTATTTATGAGTGAGCAAGGTCCCTTACGGTAATTTGTTTTGCTCTTTAGTAGGCTCCCTTGGGGAAAGCTGACATCAAGTAAAACCAAAAATATCTTGAGACTGACATCTTTGCTTTATATTTATGTTACCCCTAGATGACAGTAGGCCATGTCAACAGGGCAAAGTCACTTATAGTTAGTTACTTTAAAGCCTTCATAATACTGTACTTGAGAGATTTTCTGTTTTAGCTGTGTGAGTAAAGAAAAGATGCTCATCATCACTAATTATTAGGGAAATGAAGACCAAAAGTACAATGAGGTATCACCTCACACCAGTCAGAATGTCCATCATCAAAAAGTCTACAAACAATAAATGCTGGAGAGGGTTTGGAGTAAAGGGAACCCTCTTGCACTGTTGGTGGGAATGTAAATTGATAGAGCCACTATGGAGAACAGTACAGAGGTTCCTTAAAAAACTAAAAATAGAACTACCATATAACCCAGCAATCCCACTACTAGGCATATACCCTGAGAAAACTATAATTCAAAAAGAGACATGTACCAAAATGTTCATTGCAGCACTATTTACAATAGCCAAGAAATTGAAGCAATCTAAATGTCCATTGACAGATGAATGGATAAAGAAGATGTGGTATATATATACAATGGAATATTACTCAGCTATAAAAAGGAATGAAATTAGATCATTTGTAGAGACGTGGATGGACCTAGAGTCTGTCATACAGAGTGAAGTCAGAAAGAAAAACTAGTATCGTATATTAATTAATATATGTGGAATCTAGAAAAATGGAACAGATGAACCTATTTGAAGGGCAGGACAGGAATAGAGACACAGATATAGACAATGGACGTGTGGACATGGTGGGGAGGGGCCAGGATGAATTGGGAGATTGGGATTGACATACGTGCACTGTCATATGTAAGAGACAGCTAGTGGGAACTTGCTGTAAAGTGCAGGGAGCTCAGCTTGGGGCTCTGTGGTGACCTATACAGGTGGGATGGGGGGGTGAGAAGGAGGTCCAAGAAGGAGGGGATATATGTATACATATAGCTGATTCACTTCATTGTACAGCAGAAACTAACACCACATTGTACAGCAACTATACCCCAATTAAAAAAATAATAACATACAGGAATTCAAACATGCACATACACACACACACACACACACACAGAGTCCTTTTAGCTGAAATGAAAACTAAGCTTTTAGTAAACTTCATTGCTTTGGGGTAGTCACTGGGACAATGTTTTATAGAATGAAATGGTTGTGGTGATTGTGGGTGCTGGGGATTCCATGGTATTACCAAAAGTGTTACAAAAAAGCCTTTGATGGTAAAGTCACTTAATGAAGAAACGTGGAATGATAGAGACTTAGTCCAAAGAGACCTTGTTGTCTTGGGGGTACAAAATTTAGAATGGGACTTATAATGATAATTATTTCTCTGTGATGCAGAGAGAAAGGATTTTCCTTGAAGCCTGTGACAAAAGTGTATGCTTACAGTTTGAGGATAAGAGGCTGCAGACATATTTTTAGGTGTTTCACATGCTTTTCCCCATTTAACTAACATGACGGACTACTGAGGAGTTAACATTCACTGAAAAGACTTGAAGAGTTGATATGCTCAGCCCTTTTAATACACTGCAATTTGTCTCAGCCACATATAGTTTCAGCACAAATGAAAAAAAATTGTTTCCCTTTTCTTTAAATTTCTTTATCTTTATAAGACTTATTAAGAATTTTATTAGGTGGTAGATACCTTCTCTCATAGACCAATCTAAATACACTGCTACTCTGAAACTTTTTGCTGATATAATTTAGTTCTGTATTCAGAAACTCAATATACACACCAGAATGAGTTTTCTTCTACAATGGAACTTTGCTCTCACACTGATGTAGGCTATGATTTATTTCTTATCAGTCATGGCAGGGTTGCCAGATACTAACAAAACTTATCAGCATGTTTGTATTCATTAGGTCATTCAAAAGATAATATTAGTCACTTCCTAACCAACAAGTATAAGAATCAAGGATAAACATGTTGGAGATTTTAAATGGAAAGCCATACTGAGAATCTGTAAGCTTTGCAAACCTAATCATATTCAAGAAGGAATATGAAAAAGTACAAAAGAATAGGTAAGCATATTTATAAAACTAGAAGGAAGGTAAAATCCATAAACTGAAATATGTGTATATATATATATATATATATATATATATATATATATATATATAATCATAATATGTAAGCTTAAGTTATGAGTAGTGAAACTCAAATTAACATGTTAGATACTTTGGAAAAACATTTAGTCTTTCAGGGTATTTTCACATTGATGAATTATAGTATTTACTGTTATGAATCCTTGGAGCAACAGCAACATAGGCTGAACAAGTATATTTTAAATTTACCAGTGGAGAAGATCAGGCACAGAAAACTTCATTGACTTGCAGTCTTACTCTCTTGAATGACAATGAGCCACCTAAGGTTAGATGATCAGATTCTTCTGATGAGGAATGGCAAAAATAAAAACATGAGTAGAAACTGTTACATTAGACCAAAAATTCAAAGCAATATCTGTAAGGATGATTCTTCAGAAAATAAATGAATGATAAATAGGGAGGAAAGACTGAGAAAGAAAGGAAAATGTTGTACAAGATAGCACTTTAAAATCAATGGTTTGGGGAAGAAATGGACAGTGTTACCATAGCACCTCCTTTCTATGCTACCTGGAAGACCTTAAAATTCCATGATCATTCTTAACTTTGTTTCCTTATTTGAGAGATCCTTGTCTCATAGAATCACATGAGAATTAATACGATAATTAAGTAGCTTTTATTCAGCACACATTCTTACAGATTGTAAATATATAGTAGAAAATAACTTTTATAATTGAGAAATCAGTTAATTGATTTATATAGTCATTTATTCATTCATTTTTTCCAAAAGAATTTGTTGAGTACTGTCTATGATGTGCTATCAGTGTTCCAGGTGCTGAAGATATAAAATAATAATTGAAGCTGCTTTGAAAACAAGATCTTAAAATTGCTAAATGGAAATGACTATGATTTAATCTTGAGTTGAATGTGAGAAATCATTTGTTTAATCTGATAAAGCTATTCATATAGTTTGTATTTATTTTTTAAATCTTTTAATAAAATAGCATGTCATTTAATTTAATTGTGTTTCTTCCTTAGAATTTTATTGCATCAGTAGTTAATTAATACATGTATTAATTGCTTTGGATATTATGGGCTTTATTATATTAGTAACTTCAAATTTTATGATGTATTAGAAAAGTCATTAACATATTTCCAAATATTGTTGTTACTTTAGAAATAATTATTTCTTTTTATTACACCATTGCAAGCTGATTTGTCATCATCATTTATTCATGAATGTACATGTAATTGCACTTTATTAATATATTGGTTTCTTATGATGTACTTATTTATTATAAAGACTCAAAATTAGGTACTATAGGAAATATAGGAGTTATATAAATATATCATATATACATCATTATATATATAAATATATAATGATCACTTTCATTACATATTTAACAATCAAATTTAATATAATTATGTTATATATTTGGATTTCAAAACCCTTTGAAGTGAAACTTCTTTTGACCTGTTTGCTTGATTTTTATTATTTTTTTCTTTTCCTTCTTATATTTCTTCTATAGTCCCAAATAATAATTTGGGAGGGAGGTGGTTTGTGGTGAAATTTAATTAGAATATCAGCCAATCATAAATGGTGGTTCCTCTACACCCTTCCTCCCATCTTTGGTTTTTTGCAATATCAGAATTTCAGAATACTATACATGAACTTTGTAGTCCCAGCTATGCCATACTTCCCAATTCTCTTAAGTGAATTGCCAATGATACTCTAGCTAGGCTTTCCAAAACTGATCAGATTTCCCTAAGAGAAACAACTCATCCGTCACTATTTCCTATTTATAGCACAGTTCCCCTATTTATCCAGCTTAGAATCATCTTTGATCTTTTTTTCTCTTTCCTTTTTTACTCAGTCAGTTTCAGTCAGACCTTGGGTTATCTTTGCACCTTAAAAATTCCAGTGGCAGCACCCAAGTTTGGCATTAGTTCTTGCTTAAATTATTTCAGTAACTTTCTAACTGGTTGCCTAGTCACCAATTTCTCCTATCCCAAACCATTACACTTATGGTGGCCTAAAACATAGTCTGATGAGATCACCTTTCAGAATAAAAAGCAACATTGGTTCCTCATTAATTAGCAAACTGAAAAGAACATTTTCAGTTTAGTATTTATGGTCCTCCTCCATAAGGTCCAACCTACATTCTAGGCATTCCTCCTCCATAACGTCCAACCTACATTCTAGGCATTCCTTTCATCTCTTTGCTATAGTCAAACTTGACTATTTGTATCTTTACCTTCCCAAAACACACTATGGACCTAGATCATGAAAATAGTATCTCCTATGAAATTCCCATGAAGGCCCATCTCATCTGAGGCATCTCTCTTCCATTCCCTTCTTGGTATGATTGGAGCATCTGGAGCCTGTGCGCCGCAATGGGAGAGGCCACAACGGGAGAGGAAATTTTATCTTCCCTCTTACTAAATTGATAACAGAAAATTTTATACTTCTGTGAGAATTTGCCCTCATTATGTCAACAATAGATTTTATTTTCCTTTCATGTTTCTAAATTTAATTTCTTTCAATTGTATTTTAAAGGTATTATATTACATAGTACAAAATTCATGGTACAAATTTAATGGCTTTTAAGAATTACAGAATAGGGCTTCCCTGGTGGCGTAGTGGTTGGGAGTCCACCTGCCTATTCAGGGGACATGGGTTCATGCCCCAGTCTGGGATGATCCTGCATGCCATGGAACGGCTGGGCCCATGAGCCATGGCCGCTGGGCCTGCGCGTCCGGAGCCTGTGCTCTGCAGTGGGAGAGGCTACAGCGGTGAAAGGTCCGCGTACCACAAATAAATAAATAAATAAATAAATTACAGAATAGTTTGAAACAGAGGTAGATAATATTTTAAAATTGTTGTCAGTTGATTATCATTGGCAATTAATGTACATTGATTTGCCTATATTTTCAATAGTTTAAAAATTTTGAAGAAACTTAAATACATATGAAAATAATATTTGATTCCTTTTTATTCATTATAATTTCTCTGAGATCACTTCAGTATTTACAAATTGATCACAATAATTTTATATTTTTCACCTTCCACTGCAATCTAGCTTTGTCCATTATAAACTATCACTCAGAGGTCTAATTTCAGCAACTATTTTAATGCTGATGCAGTGCTGGGTGTATTTTGGTCTCAATGCAGATTCTGAAGAAAATAATTGTCAGTTTGACTAGTTACTTAAATGGCAGACAGATTTCCATATCTATAAGTACAATGAACTACATTCTGTAAACTGCAAGGATGAGTTTGATCACTCATTACCACTGTAGGCTTTTGTGTCATTTCTTTTTATTCTGTTTGATAAGAAGTTTGTGAAGTCTGCTCCAGAAAACTATGAGCTCATCTTGTATGTGTATATTTAAGTGATATGAGTGATGAACTCATAATCATTAAAATAGTAGCACGTCATGCATTTTTTATTTTTTTATTCAATAGTATCCTTTGACTATTGAATAAAAAAATAATTTATCGCTCTTCCCTGGTGGCGCAGTGGTTTATAGTCTGCCTGCCAATGTACGGGAAACGGGTTCGTGCTCCAGTCTGGGAAGATCCCACATGCCGCGGAGTGGCTAGGCCCATGAGTCATGGCCACTGAGCCTGTGCGTCCGGAGCCTGTGCTCCACAAGGGGAGAGGCCACAACAGTGAGAGGCCCGTGTACCGCAAAAATAAATAAATAAATAAATAAATAAATAATCAAAGGCTAACATATAAAGTAAATAATTGTATAAAGTGGCATTACAAGGCAAATGTGGAAAATAGTTTTAATATTTTAATTATTGAAACAATCATTTATTCAAATATTCATTGGAATGTCAAAGCAAAACAAAAAACAAACAAACAAAAAATAACTGGAAATTTCATATTTTTACCTTTTCATTTCTAACTGAAAGTTAGTCCCTACCAGTATTAACATTATTTATATTTTTCCTTGTTAAAAAATTTCAAAATATTAACACTAATATAACTTTAATGGTTAGATTAATAAATTAAGTTGTCTTGCAGTAGTGTTTGTATTTAGAACATATTTTATTAGGATATATAGTTAAAACAATATCTAAAGTCATTTGAAAAAGTATTCTCTCAATTATATCAGTAATTTGATATACAATGATATTCATTCATTTTAGTTTATTCTCAGTGCTTTGAGATTGGGGTTTTTTTTTTTTTTTTTTTTGCGTCTCCCTTCCACCCTCCCTATCCCACCCCTCCAGGTGGTCACAAAGCACCGAGCTGATCTCCCTGTGCTATGCGGCTGCTTCCCACTAGCTATCTACCTTACGTTTGGTAGTGTATATATGTCCATGCCACTCTTTCACTTTGTCACAGCTTACCCTTCCCCCTCCCCATATCCTCAAGTCCATTCTCTAGTAGGTCTGTGTCTTTATTCCTGTCTTACCCCTATGTTCTTCATGACACTTTTTTTTCTTAAATTCCATATATATGTGTCAGCATACAGTATTTGTCTTTCTCTTTCTGACTTACTTCACTCTGTATGATAGACTCTAGGTCCATCCACCTCATTACAAAGAGCTCAATTTCATTTCTTTTTATGGCTGAGTAATATTCCATTGTGTATATGTGCCACATCTTCTTTACCCATTCATCCGATGATGGACACTTAGGTTGTTTCCATCTCCGGGCTATTGTAAATAGGGCTGCTATGAACATTTTGGTACATGTCTCTTTTTGAATTATGGTTTTCTCAGGGTATATGCCCAGTAGTGGGATTGCTGGGTCATATGGTAGTTCTATTTGTAGTTTTTTAAGGAACCTCCATACCATTCTCCATAGTGGCTGTACCAATTCACATTCCCACCAGCAGTGCAAGAGTGTTCCTTTTTTTCCACACCCTCTCCAGCATTTATTGTTTCTAGATTTTTTGATGATGGCCATTCTGACTGGTGTGAGATGATATCTCATTGTAGTTTTGATTTGCATTTCTCTAATGAGCAAAGATGTTGAGCATCCTTTCATGTGTTTGTTGGCAGTCTGTATATCTTCTGTGGAGAAATGTCTATTTAGGTCTTCTGCCCATTTTTGGATTGGGTTGTTTGTTTTTTTGTTATTGAGCTGCATGAGCTGCTTATAAATTTTGGAGATTAATCCTTTGTCAGTTGCTTCATTTACAAATATTTTCTCCCATTCTGAGGGTTGTCTTTTGGTCTTGTTTATGGTTTCCTTTGCTGTGCAAAAGCTTTTAAGTTTCATTAGGTCCCATGTGTTTATTTTTGTCTTTACTTCCATTTCTCTAGGAGGTGGGTCAAAAAGGATCTTGCTGTGATTTATGTCATAGAGTGTTCTGCCTATGTTTTCCTCTAAGAGTTTGATAGTGTCTGGCCTTACATTTAGGTCTTTAATCCATTTTGAGCTTATTTTTGTGTATGGTGTTAGGGAGTGATCTAATCTCATACTTTTACATGTCCCTATCCAGTTTTCTCAGCACCACTTATTGAAGAGACTGTCCTTTCTCCACTGTACATTCCTGCCTCCTTTATCAAAGATAAGGTGACCATATGTCCGTGGGTTTATCTCTGGGCTTTCTATCTTGTTATATTATATCAGTAATTTGATATACAATGATATTCATTCATTTTAGTTTATTCTCAGTGCTTTGAGATTGGGTTTTTAATTTTAATTTTACATTGTGAATATTAAATATAAGATTGCAAAGGCAAAAATGTATCAGAATGCATTTGGAGATGTTAAGCTTCCATCCTTTCCCTTCTGCCCTGTTCCCTCTCTTCTGATAACTAAACATTTTTAAAAATCATTTTTGTTTATTTCCCTCCAGTGTTTTTTCATAAGTAAAATAAACTCTCACATATATTTCTATAAAAATACATTCATAGTGTTACTGCCATTCTTAAAAATGGTAAAATATTACACATATGTTCTGTAATTTGCTTTCTACGCATACAAACATATTCTTGAGATTATTCCATATTATCATATACATATCTCCCTCATTCCTTATTACAGACAGATAATATTCCATTGTATTGATGTACCTGCTCTCTGATGATGTAAACTACTTCTAAACAAAAGATTCAAATAAAATCATCTGCTGTAACAAGAGATGATAAAACATTATTAGATGCCTAATGAACAAATTAGTATCAGTAACCAAATGTTTAAAATCCTTATGGGCCAAAGATTTCTGAGATTCTAACTAAAGATACTGTAAATTAATGACTATGATCTCATTATTTTACTTTCATTAGTGATTAACTGTTGATGCCTTTAGTTTTGTTCAGCATGAATTTAGTGAATACTATGTGCTAGGTGGTATATTAGCTCTTGGGATTCAAAAATGAAATGTTTGACCTTGGTTAAGCTAATGTTTGTCTTTATAGACATATGAAGATATTTTTACTAAGTAATTTAACTCTAAGCGAAAATTGTCTTGCTCTATGAATCTTGCAAATTGGTGTAGAATTTAGAAACACGAACAGAAGATTAAAATGTGTATTGTCAATTGATGGACACTATGATTAGGGTATAAAAAAAAGTGCTATGTGAGCAAAAGAAAGTGTTGTTAGTTTCCACTAAAGGAGTTGAGGTTACACAAGTGAGTACTTTATGCAAGAGACTTCTAGAGAAGAATTGTTAAAATTTTTTTAGACTTTAGCATAGATAAGCCCATTTAAATAATATATAACCCAAGCATTAGTCACCTATACCTCCTTGCAGCCACCCTCAATTAAGAGCACCTGATATCCACTGAGTGCTTTCTCAGATCCATTCCCCAATAGTTCACCTGGAAGTCAATCCTGATGTTCTCACTCCTTCATGCTTCTCCCAACTCTGACATTGTCCACTTCTCATTTTCCTGCTGGTAATTCCCTCTCTCCATGCAACACTGTTATTTCCCTATAGACAATTTATATATGTAGCTAAAGAAAAAGTAACAACAACAACAAAAATTGGAGGAGAGTAGGAATTAATTTTGTATAATATATAACCTATATAACTTATAACCTATAACTCAAAAATAACCTATAATTTAGGCAACCATCACACACACAAAGCTAGTTCTTAGAAAAATCTTTGCAGGTTTTGCAGACATAGTTTCATGAAAGGTGCTGAGTGAAATTTAAACAACTTCAGTGGAAGCAGGGGTAAAAGCCTGTCTGATATGGGTTGAAAAAAAATTGAATTTGAGGAAGAGGAGGAAAGGAATATATTTAACTATTTTGATGATTTTTTTCTGTTAAGGGGAGTGGGAATGAATAGCAGCTTATCACAGACTGGAAATATTATTTAAACAATTTATTAACTCGATTAATTTCTATCTCCATTAAATGGAAATTTCACAAGGGAAAGAAGTCAATGTGTTTTCTTCACCACCATAGTCGCAGTGTCCAGTATAGAAAATTCATGACACCATGTAAGTGATTGAAAAATATTTGTTAAATGAGTGAATAAATTAATCATTTAAGATACTTCTGAAACAATTACAATGTAGTTTGATCCATAAAGCATCAGACAGACACAAAATACCCCAGTATTCTGCACTGTAAAAATATATTTCTTTGTATATTCATACTTACTTTCTGCTTAAAATATTGAATTTTTATTCTTTTTGCTGTTGTTGTTAAACAAAGATTAATATTTCTTTATGAAGTGGATGCTTCTCTGCAGCAATTCTCACCTAAAAATTATGTTATATATTGCACAGAGAATTGAAAAATGTTTATATTTGGTCTGAGTATAATATTGGCTTTGGTTATTATTTTTTCCTTCCCTTCAATTTAAACATTACCAATAAAAGGAAAAGGTCATCATAACCAAAATAATATTTTCTTTTAGCAGTTTTATACATTTACGGTTCAACCTTAATTACATTTTACTGCTCTACTGAGCTTGCTTTTGGCAAGGCAAAATGTACCTCTGACATTAGAAACTGTACACCAATATATTAAATGACTTTTTTAGAGAAACAAAGAGCAGAATTATATTGAAAATTAGAAGCCAAGGAGTTTAATCAAACAAAATATTCCTGGTTTCTACATCAGACCATGTTTATGAAAGTTTTCAAAAACTCAAAAAAATAAATAAAAATAACCAACATTTTTTCTGTTCAGTAGGCTCAGTACTCTGAACTGAAAACCACTATCCACTTCTAATAAAATCTGCTTACTGATATTTCTCATAGCCTACCCCTGCTGCCAAGTATAAATTATCATGTATATAATTGACTTGGAAAAAAAGATAATAATAAATTCTCTTAAAATATTATGTTTTGTTGTTGCTATTATTGGTAAACAACTGTAACGTTTGTAAAATCTGGGAGAATTGAGCATTTTCAAATTTTAGCGTTAAGTTTTACCTTCCTATTTTAACAATGATTGGGAGTGGTTTTTACTTTTTTTCACTGTTCTTTATTACTTGAATCGTGTAGACGCATGTACATTATTTCTAACATTTCATTAAATATGCAGTACACGTGAAGCATAGAGGAAAGCAAAGAGATACCACAGTGGTAGTTGGTCCAGTGCTGAGAACAATGTTAGGAATACTCAGAGAGCTCATCTACTCCCACCAAGATAATTTAGATCACTTGCTTTTTTTTTAAGAGTTGTGTCTAAAAGTACTATTTAGAATGTAATTGGCTGCTCATGTTCTCAAATAAGAATCATTTTTGTTAATAGTTTGGTCACTAATGATTTTATGGAAATGCATGAGGGAGGCAGGATAATACCTTCTTCAAAAAAGTTGCAAGTGTAGCAGTTGAGCTGCTTCAGTGTAGTAGTTGTAGTAACAAGTTTTTGTTGTTTTCTTGTTTGGTAGGTACAGCCAATACCTCAAAATTCTCTTCCCTTTACTTTTCCTCTTTCTGTATCCTTATAATTTTTAAATATGATTCTTATTAACTGATATGGCCCAGATTTACCAATAATTTCTTTATAATTCAGTCTGGTAATTTTTGTCTTTTAGTTGGAGAGTTTAGTCCATTTACAATTTGTGATTAGAGAATTGTTTGAATTTGTTTCCAAAATCTTATTTAGTGTTTCCTATTTGATCTGTCTAATCTGCAGCTTGACCCATTTTTTAAATTTGTAATTTCAAATATATACATATATAGTTTCTTTTTCATTAAAAAAAATTGTTTGATTCCTGTTCCAAGTTGGGTCTTCAAGAAGTGAATACTACTGAGATAGACTTTAAGTATTTTAGATGTTAATTAAGTATCATCATCTGTGAAAGAAAGGGGAAGGAAGCAGAAATGGGCAGAGGAAGAAATGAAAATGCTGTAGGTTTGTCAAAGATTCAGCCAACCTTCCTGGGGAACTTTGGAGCAAGTGCTGCCTGACAGAGTAATCCACATGGAGCTGCAATGCTGTGGCTTTACACCCCGACCTTGCTCAGTCTGCAGCTTCAGGTTAACTGTGGAAGAATGAAACTTCAGGGGAAGGACCTCTCTGCAGCTGACCAGACCCCAGCTCTAGGCTGTCTGCTGACGTCATTCCCCACTGCTGGGCAGTGAATCCTTTCTTCAAAGAGGATCTCAGCACCTCATCTCTGTATGCTTGTTCCTTCATTATGCATTTTTTAAATTTTAAAAATCATATTCTATATCTATATATTTCAATATTTCAGTTTTCATAGTTTTGATTCTGCAATTTGTTTTCCCTTGTAAATTTAAGAATTATTTTCATTATTAATTCATATTTTTTGAAGCTTCACCTAAGATAACATTTTGAAGACTGGGCTTCAAGTAGAATTATCAAAGAGGGTGTTTTCTTCTTCCAAGGCCCTTGAAGTTAAAACCAGTTTATGACTTCTTAGTTTTGTTTCTGGGGTCTTTTGTGAGGAAGTGGTGGACATATAGGTAAAGTGGATCAAGACCCTACCCATTATTTTTAGCTTCGCCCAGAGAAATAAGACCCAGTCTAGTGTCTATTTCCACAGTATCTTCTCATGAGGCAGCTTTTTTCCCGTTCACACCTATAGAGTGCTTGCACTATAGGGGTCCTGATCTCCAGCTATGCTGCTCACACTTCTCAAGTCTAGACTTTCTCTATCACAAAAGTTTCTCTGATCTTTTATCTTCATTATACATACAAAGTCAGTCTTTGTATAATGCTCTTGTATTTCTCAACTGCATACAGCATCCTCCTTTAATATAATATTACTAATCTTATGAAATATTCACTGAAGAATTTAAAATATTTATATCTTGAACAAAATATAAGTTCAAGAATAAAAATGCCAATATGCCTTGTCTGCACCAATCTCTGCCCTTGTAGACAAGATTATGACAAAAATTAACATTTGTAGGATGGATGTCCAGCTTTAGAATTTCATTGTTTCAATGACTCTTTACCCCTTCACAGCATGATCTGAGTTCTAGAAAAATTAACTTTAAAAAGTAAATATCTTGATCCTAAATTTTCATAGAATATTTGCAATTTTTATTATGATGTTGTTTTATTTATTTTACAACAGTGAGAATATTGTAAATAAAAAGTTTAAAATCCTGCCTTAGTCAGTGGTGGGCTGTGTGGCCCATTCAAGTTGCTTACCTCTCTAAGCCTCAATTTCCTCATCTATAAAAAAAT
The DNA here is from genome assembly GCF_025265405.1 of Mesoplodon densirostris. Classification (NCBI taxonomy): domain Eukaryota; kingdom Metazoa; phylum Chordata; class Mammalia; order Artiodactyla; family Ziphiidae; genus Mesoplodon; species Mesoplodon densirostris. Next base: position 43,260,818 of record NC_082668.1, read on the forward strand.
GCCTATCACCTATTATTATGCAGCTTCAAAAATGATAGGAAAGTCAGGTATTAAAAAAAAACTTTATGGAGGAAGCCATGTGCAGTTTTGCAGCAAGAAACTGAATCTGGAAAATATAAGAAGATCATAGCCATAGGTTTAGTAAATCAGAAAAAGTTTCCACTCACTCATATGTTTTTTGGGGCAGACAAAGCTTTTGTAAGATACAGATTTCAACCCTCCTTTAAGTTTCCTCCTTTAAGAAAATTTATGTTCCCTGGAATGCTATCAGAATTTTACACATTAGTGACAACTGACATAATAGGTATATATAAATAATTTATCTTTTTTGTTCCTAATCATTTGATAGGGAAAAAATGTAGTTATAAGCAGTTAAATCAATCTATTAGAATATATTGCTAAAATTTTTATTCATTTTTATGTTTTATATTTTGATGTTTATATCCTAATTTGTATAGTCCTCAACTTGGGTTTATTTATCAGGAAAATAAAATACAGAAATGTTGCAAGTATGTATTATTCTCATAAATAATAAGACCTTTGTAAGTTACAAGTTAGTTTATTATTAAGCTAATATGACTTAGCTTAATGACTAACAGGTTTATTATCAAAGATAATAAACTGATGGTTAGAGAATAATCTAACCTTTAACTTCCCTTTGGAAAAACAAAAACTTATGCTTAAATTTTACATTAATAGATTCATACCTGCAGATGGTCTGAGACAGCAATTATCTGTTGAAGGGCAATATCATTTTACTGCCACCGTATTAGGAAAAATAATAAACATTGTTAGCTTTGAAAGCTTTGATTTTTCTTCTTATTATTATTTTTTTTGCAGTACACGGGCCTCTCACTGCCGTGGTCTCTCCCATTGCGGAGCCCAGGCTCCGGACGCCCAGGCCCAGCGGCCGTGGCCCATGAGCCCAGCCGCTCCGCGGCACGTGGGATCCTCCCGTACCAGGGCATGAACCCGCGTCCCCTGCATCAGCAGGTGGACTCTCAACCACTGGGCCACCAGGGAAGCCCTGCTTTTTCTTTTTAAATCCCCCTCACCCCCGACACACGCAAAACCAAACCCTAAGGAAAATATCCTGTTTTTGTGGCTTCTAATTATACCTGTGATTAAAGTTAAGAATGCCTTTTGTTTAAACACTAGAGATCTCATTCATTTATAAGTAAGAAAACAATGGTTTCTTGTTTTCCCATCATCTGCATTATGGTTACCACACAAATGGATAAGCCTTCGATGTTAATAAATATAAATGTGCTAGACATTATATATTTAAAACAGAAGTGGAATAGACACTTATACTCTTCTAGAAATCCCCCCAAATTCAGTAAAAGCTAATTTCTCTGTCAGGTATCTATTAAAAAAAGAGGAATAAATCAATATTGGAAATATTGGCTCACGGGCCCAGACGCTCCGCAGCATGTGGGATCTTCCCGGACCGGGGCACGAACCCGCGTCCCCTGTATCGGCAGGAGGACTCTCAACCACTGCGCCACCAGGGAAGCCCCTTATTTTAGCTTTTTAAAATTTATCCTGTTTCCTAAAAACCAGAAACATCAAATCAGAAGAGTTTGAGAGAGCTGAGAAAATTATTAGATATTTCTAGCTGACCTACCAGTGAGTTCAAGAAAGGATACAAGGAAAAACATATCTAAAATGAGTTCACAAGAACAGAAAATATATTGCAATCTCAAGTTATTTATTGAAGGTGGGCATTCAATTGTAATACATACCATCACATAATAATGATAGCTAACAAGAAGCATTTAGTGCTTATTATTCTTATTTCTTGGCATCATGCTTAGTGCTTCAACTACAGTATCACAATTTGTGCAAACAATTTTTGAGGTACGTAATATTATTGTGCCCTTTTACAAATGAGAAAATTAAGACTTAGAGAAATCGAATACATTTTCCAAGGTCACAGTAGGCATTCACAACGTGATAAATCTTATTATCACTGATATTATTAATTTAATAATTTCAAGGAAAATGTAAAGAGTTACAGATGTTCAGAATCAGAATTGAATAATTCTGCTAAAGCAATGGAAGAGAGGGAGATTTACACAGGAGGTGGCTTTTGAGTCAAATCCTGAAGCATGGGAAGACTTTGGAAACATAACTAAACAGGTATAAGGAGTGAGAAAATCTCAGCCAGAGAAAGTTGGAATGTGACATTCAATTCCACATCCAATGACTGTGATTCCCAAAGCTAATCCTCCAAAACTTTAATTTAAAAAAAATAGCCTTATAAAAAAGAAGATTCCAGGGAGGAAAAATAAAAACAATAAAGGTTTCTCACCTGCATTATTTGAATCCCCTTTTTTTACTATTCTGCTTTAGAATAAAATAAAATTATCTTCATTATATAGTACAGCATTATAATAATTCTGGCATTCAAGACTTCCCAATTCATTTTGTTATGGATATCAAGAGACTGAAATTAGAACTGTTTAGACTTTTTTAATGATTTATATGGAAAATTAGACACCAGTTGAGGAGTATTTCATGAAATATTCAGAATGTTTCCTAAAAATAAGAAAGTTATAATATATACGTTTGAATCATTTGACACAAAAAAGTGGTCTTACTTAAAGAATCACTCTCATATTCAATCTCCACTCCTCCTCTTGTCCATCTATACACTGCCTTGGGACTTAAAAACCCTGAAATGAAATGAAATGAAATGGGGTGTGGTAGGGTTTTTGTCTGCCTTACTGTCAAAAGATGGGGAGGAGGACTGCCAATTCAGAGTCTCTGGTTAGTGTGGGGTGGGAGTGGAATGAGAACAGATGTTTCTAGTTTAATTCATACTATTAATCAATAGTTTATCAATTGTTGCTGCTGATCTGGCCATCATCTAGCCACCCAGGCCTGTTTTGCTGTACCATCAAAATGTCAGCTGTCTCATGGGTGTGTCTCCTACAGAGTCTTCAAAGGGCTATCATTGTACTATGTCTTAATATGAGAAATACAGTACAAGTCCTACCTCTTTCACTTAGTAGTACCCTTTCAGTATTATCCCCGTAGCCTCTTGGTACTGAAGGCCCCTTTTGGCAGTTATTTCTCTAGGTGAAGAATGGCAAGAGTACTCAAGTATAGCTATCTTCCATTTGGTTCACTTTTAATCCTTGGGTAACTAACTTATCCTTGTTACTCTAAACGGTGGGAGTTCAGACTGTTCATCTACCACCTTATCTCTATTCTCACCATCTCTCTTCAATTCTCTTTTCTTTGCTCAGGGAAGCACACAGCAGATCAACAGATTTGCTTTCTAGAAACTGTCCAACCAGAGAATGAAATGTGAAGTCGTCCAGATTGTTACAGATACTTAGAGCCTCATTCACTCGGATTTGAGTGGGGAGAAAAGAAGTGCCACCTTGTTTATCACGCTGAAAATTCACAGACCATGAGGTTGTCTTCCTTCTTCCATTAGCCAGTCATATACAGCAGGTTTCTGGTGTGTGTGTATGGGAGGAGGGAGTGTTGGGGAGACTTTTGGTGATACTTAGGTACAAGTCCTCTGCCTAGAGTCAAATATAATCTCCAGGACACTCAATATTTATCACAAGGGGCTCAGCAATCTGAGATTCAGGACCTGACTCAAGAAATAGAGCAGATTAGTTGACTTTTAGTATGATTACAAGGCCTACTAGCATAAACATGGTTAGGGCCCAGGAAACCATCAACTAAGAAGTGATAAAATTGACAAGGTATGCAATACCAGACTCTGGCTTGTTGTATCTGATTTTGAAATGTCAAATCTATGTCCCCATTATTGACTTGTTCATCATTTCTTCAGGAATTGAGTATCTATAGATAAAAAGAGGCATTTCTACTTTTCTTTGGTCTAGCTCCTAACCGAAGTTTTACCATAAAAATTGTAAGTGTGCTTCCTTTCTGACCCGGACATTATTATAGGTAATCTGTAAATAAAATACACATTATTTGTATTTCTAATACATGTGTGGTTTTAAATGCTTGCATAAGTGCAGGGGGTTTAACTCAATTAAGATTTATCTATAATTGTAGGAGAATGTTTCAAGTCTTCTCTCCAATACCGTCTTCTCAGTCTTGACTGATCACTCCACTTCAGTTTCTCTTTTTTCATCTTACTTCTTTCCTGCATCATACAAGTCAACAACCATATTGTATTTATTTATTTACTTACTGATTCATTGCCTTTCTCCTCTAATTAAAATGTAAACACTTTGTGGACAAACAAATACCAGATCTAACTTATGCAGTATGATGTACCCGTTACCCAGGACAGTGACTCACACATGGCTGCTGCTCATTTAGTATCTGTTAAATAAAAGATTATAAGAAGAAATAAATTGACAAAGGCTGTATATTGGATTGTTAAGACTGCTAGGAAAACCAAGAGTGTTATTCGGTCAAATAGGAACTCAATAAAAACTCAATAGATATTGATTTAGTCCCTTATTTCACTTCCCAATCTTACTAAACAGTCAGTGTTCTGAGAATTTATGTTGGTTGAATAATGGGGAGTGTGAATGACTGGGTGTTCTCTGCAGCTGATTTCTCTTTTCCCTTGCATTCTCCCACATCGTGACTGTACTTTGCTCAAAACTCAATCAAAAATATCTTCAATTTCTCCCATACTTCAGTCATATCTGGTAATGGAGCTCAAGATGTATCTTTTTATTTATTTAGCTATGTTTGCAGTTTCTATTGAGGTGAATGAGTCAATCTTGTTTTCTTCTGTAGGGGAAGGGTGTATTGACTGGCCATTCATATTTTCAGTGATTAACCTTACAAGGAAAGAAAATGCAGTTTATTTTTTACTGGGGGAAGAGAATAAATATGAGAATAAATGAGTGAATATATTTTCACCATGCATATTTTTTAATGTATTGTCTACTTAACTATTTTTAAAATGCAAGTGTTTTTTAATTGAAAAAAATTGGAATCTCTCACTCTAAAATATGAAAACAAAAAAAATATAATGAAAACATATTGAGAAATCACCTTGAATCCTCCTTCCCTAAAAGACCACTTTCTTTCTTTTTTGCTTAATTTTTTTCTCATTTTTACTCATGTATATGCATATTTTCTTTGTAATTATAATCACTAGTTACACATACATATGTATATTGCTTTCTAAAAAAAATACTATTGCTTAAATATTTTTCCATATAGACACATGCATTACAATGAAAGTTACTAATAACTATTCCAGATGCATTTCTATATTTCTAACTAGTTGTTTCTATATTTTTGAATCTGGTTGACTGAAAGGAATGATGGATTTTCCTAGTCTTTGGATTATTCCATATGATAAGTTCCTATAAGCAGAATCCAATGGTCAAAGACAAGGATCAAAAATTTAGCTCAACTAACTTTGTAAATATTCTAGTGTTGTTTATTTATTTTTTTAACAACTCTGAACCTATAATATAGTCTATTTGTTAATTATTTTAAGTAACATAATTATTTGCATCTATTAAACCATAATGACCTATTATTTTTAGTAAAAGCAAAGGAGATTTAATATATTCTTTCTATTTTAAGACATAATACATGGGTGTTTTACTTCCACCAAAAGAAAAGGATTGGACATGACATAAGATCTCCTCCAAAATTTTAGTTATCTACTTAATGGGACTTTGCGGGGGACTAAAATAGCTTATTATAGTTTTACAATAAAGCAAAACAGGGAGAAAACCCCCAAAGAAGTAATTTTTTGTATTTAAATGATTTTCAAATCTATCCTTATGGATGAAATAATTTAAATTTATCCAAATTATGAAACTAGAATGTATATTATTTGAAGATTAAAAAAAGAAAATTTTTCTGTGATAAATTTTAAAATATCCACTAATAAGAATATCAATTTAACAATCCAACTTCATGATAGTTAGACAAAAACCAAAACCATAAAAAAAAAGGGATATTTTACTTGTCAAGTCTTCTCTGGCATATATATTTGAGTTGATCAATTAAAGATATTTTACCATGAGAAAGTAAGTAATGCTTTCTTGATTCTTATGGGTTTCACACATAGGAGCCAAAAAGCTTAACATTTAATCTATCACTATGAAATTGATGAAATATATTATCGCTCACAGTGCTTACCCAAGTTCTTCCTCACAGCTAGATCATTTTAAATCTTCCCTCCATCAGAGAGCAAGAAGCAGGAGAAATCAATAGAAAATTATTGTTGTTCAATATCCTCTCCAAAGAAGCATTTTTATTATTATTTCTCTACCTCAAGGAAATAGTAAATTTATATTTAGAGGAATTTATAGATAAAGAAAGAAAAATTTAGTGAAATTAAATAAATTTGGACTAGGTCAAAAAGCATACTATTAAAAGAGCAAAAAATAGTAAGTTACTAGCTTTTATGGCTTTATTCATTTGACAGATTTATCATTATTAATGATGTCTTACTAAATTGAAATTTTACTCACTATAGAGTTTCAGTGAAGTTAAACTTTACAGGTATCTGTAAATTCCATTTTAAAGAAAAACTTAAATCTTATGTAAAATTATTAAGAAACAGCAGTAGAAACAACTAAATATTTTCATAAATCTGACTTTCAAATCTATCAGTAAAATACTCTATATCAAATTGCTTATAACCTCTTTGACATGGAGTAAGACTGCTTTCCTATATCTCATGATTTCCTATATCTTTAGACAAAGAGATAACTTAATTCTCAAGATCTATAAGAAGGAGGAAAGCCATTAAAGTAAGGGTAATTAGATGTTTCAAATCTGGAGAATAGCCTTCATAAATGTTCTTGTTTGGTACAAAGAACAATTGACCCCATCCCAGCTTCTGTCATGTGTCCTTTTGTATAACGAAACATGTTTCATAAATCATTTCTAAATTATAAAAAAAATAATAAAGCTATCATTGGAATATGCTGAGAAAAATTTCTTGTCTGGAACCATGATGAGGAGAAAAAGAATGAATATTTGACTCAGATGGAAGTCTACTACTTACTATATTATATTTATAAGTGGATTAATCCAGTGCCTCTCAAAATATGGGCCAAGACCACCTATATTTGTATAATCTGTGATATGTGTTAAAATTCAGTTTCTTCTCTGTGTCCCATAACAGGCCTACAGGATCAGAATTCCTTGGGATGAGTTCTCTGATATAATGTGCATGTCTGCAAGCATTCAGGTGATCCTTATGAAGTGTCCTTATTTTAGACTCAGAAATGAAGCCTACTTACAGATTTGTTAGGAGAACAAAATAGTGTCGGTAAAGTGATTAGTAGTGAACAAGTCCACAATAATTTAAATATTATTTCCTTACTTTATTCTCCTTGATGGAGATTTTGTATATATATATATATATATATATATATATATATATATATATATATGTTTTCCTTGCTCCTTTTCAGTCATGCGGTAACTTTGGAGCATTTCTCTGCTCAATTATCTGGGTTCACGTATGACGTTTTCCACATGTAGCCATGTCAGTGTAAACCTAGAGGGCAGAATTGACTGTAAGATAATTGCACTCATTCTTCCTAATTCACAAGAGAATGGTTCAATCACTTTATTAGACAAACATTTGATGGACACATGGCAAAATTACATCAATGTAGAGCAACAGTCCAGTAGTTTAAACTCTACTGTTACTGGTTGGCCTAAACAAGCAATTCTCCACTGGATCAGATTATAATTTGGAAAAATAACCAGTCAAGTTGGATTGGAAAGAGAGATTGTAAAGTTAGAAGGAAGGAGTATGATGTGTATTTCTTCCTACTTGTTTTTCTGAGGATACAAGTTCTACTTTGGAAGGAGACTGTAAGATCATGTTAAACTGTGTCCATTAATTCCTCTCTGGTCACAAATTCTCTAACCATACCTCATTACTTCAAGGGTCTCCAGTATGCCCCCAAACAAACTGTTTTGCTTTTGCCTGATTGACCTCTTTGCATCAGACAAAATCTACCATCTGTGAGCCTGGGAAAATCCTATTTATTCCTCAATATATTTTAGGAATCACCTACAAAAAAATGCCTTTCCCATCATTCCTAAATTCAGAGCTAAACATGTCTTCCTCTCTGACAACACCTTACATGCCCACATTATATTAACCATGTCTTTTATTTTCTGTATTCTGATGCTTTGACAACTGGTGCCTTGCAGATCTTGGAGGGTCTGCCCCTCCCAGGGTAAGCCAGTTCCTAGAGACAGCAAACAACTTGCCTGCAAGCACACTTTTCAGATACAAATCAACCAATCCAGAGGCTCTTGCACTCTGCACCGCTATTTTCCTGCCCTAATTTCCTCAAGACCAACTACCAGACAATTAGAGACAGCCCCTAAAGCCCACAGCCTGCTGAAACTATTTAGATTAGCCAATCCTAAACCTCTCTACCTGCTGTTCTTGTAGAAACCACAATAAAGGTTTTGTCCACAGTTCTTCCCTTTCCCTCTGCCTCCTGACTCAACTTAGGGCTTCCCTGTATGGCCCCTCTTTTTGGAAACTGTGAATAATAAACTTTCAATGGCAATAGTGTTCTGATCTGTGGACCTTACTGTACCTCAAATTTCTATTAATACATTATATTTAAAACAGAAAATTCACAGAGTTGGTACTTATCTTGCTGAATGAATCCAAAGCCTCTGCTTCAGGGTTTACTTAAAGTTTAATACATCCTCACTTAGATAGTCATTCTTAAAAGCATATTTCTCCTTTTTGACATCTAGAGACCTTGAGTAGTATTTGTTTACATTCTATTCTTTGATTATTTTCCTGTATACGCTCTGGTGTTTTGCTACTAAGAGGGTTATCTGGGAACCAGCAGCACCCCATCTTCTGAGAGCTTATTGAAAATATAGAATATCAGTCTCTGAATCAAAATTAACATTTTAACAAGATATCAGGTAATTCAAATGCACACTAAATTTTGATCAGTGCTGATTTGGGATTGCAATTCCTTTACCCTAGTCTTTTCAACTAGGATTACCTGAGGTGTTGAAACTACATTGTACTTAAAAAAGTTGAAGACTTTCCTTCTCTAGCTCTACATAAACAATTACTGTTTGCTGAATCTGGGTATCTTTATCCTTTTTCATGTTTCTTTTTTTACCACAGTTTTTGTTTGATTTCAAGATCAATCAATCTTTTGATTAATCCTACATTCCCATGAGTTTCAGAGATTTCCTTCAGAAAACCCAAGACATATTTTTTTTTCTTCACACATAAAATTATAAATCATTTAACCTTTTTATTTTGCTCTTATTCTGCTTCTGGGTAAATTGGATTGCTACACTCAGAATATTCTAAGTGTATACTCTGTCAATTTTATTATTTATCCTTGGAACTGTGAAGATCTAGAAAACTTATTTTATCTCACCACAAGGTAATAAACCATTGCAGATACAGACCATTATTTTGTTTGTTTGTTCAGTGATGAACTGTGTTACTTCTATGCAGAATAATCCATGATCTTGCTCTGATCATTCACAATTGTGATTCAAATTCAAATAGATATAATATCTCCAGTTCAACCTAAGAACACAGGCAGGTACTATTCCTAAGATATCGTGGCAAAGTCACAGAAGTCCTCAAAGGTTAGCTGCTCCATGTTTCAACAATTCCAAACTTTCTAGGTACGATGTATTTAGAGTTAACTGGCTTGTTAAAAGTAGAGATTAGAGAATCTGCCTTAAAGATGGGTGTGCATGAGAAATGTACTTTTTATTCCCTAGGATTTTACAGTTATTTGGGGGTATTTTGAGTGATTGATGATAGTGATTAATAAAAAAGCTGCATTGCAGAGCAAGTTGTTTGTTATTGCTTGAAATCTGTGTGCATATAAAAGTGGAAAGGGCTTCAGGGACATGCATAAAAATTATTATGGAAACAGATTAAGAGCTTGTTGAAGTTAAGTGAAGAGGTCAAGAGAATGACAAGAGGAACAGGTATGGAGATCAATTACCTGCTGCCTGGTAGTACCTATCCAAAAGACAAATAGCACATAATCTTTTTCTTTCTATTTTGTAGTGAATTTAGATTGATTTATTTAAGACGTTGTGATTTGTAAATTCAAGTTCCAAACAGGCTTGTCCTGATCTTCATAACAAATTCAGTGCTACATTTTCACTAGCTGTATTCATGCAGGTTTAAACTCTACAAAAGTCTTACAGAGAAGAAAACTTATTTTTTTTCTTGGGGGGTTTCCCACCAAAGTCAATTTCATATTCCTTTAGTTATTCAAACTTCCTGAAATTGAGAATGAGACTAGAATAATTATTAGTATTATGAATCCAGGAATAGTAGAGTACCCATTCATTACTCGAACCTATAAAGCAAATAACTACACAAGAGAAAGCAATTAGTTATTAATGGGGAGAATTTGTTTCCAGTCCCCAGTGTAGAAGCCAAGTGTATACAGCTAACAACATGGAAGAATTTTTGCCTAGTTTGTCTAGGCCCAAATGACATAGAATAAAAGCAAATGGAGGTCCATTTTTAACAACTTCAAACTAATCTGTTCATTAACTCATATTTTGCATTCTCACTCGAAGAAAGCCTTTCCAGGAACACCTGTCATTAAGAGTCAGAATAGAGTCTCACCAGCTACTTGCCAGCACTACCAGAAGGCATGGAAGGAAAGAGAACAGTCCAGCACACTTACCAATCCTGTCTCCTTAGTTAGAGAACAAAGTGTCTACCTCACCATTGAACTCCATTGTAGGTTTCACCCACTAAAATAACATCTAAGTTTCTCAATTCTGGGAAACACGGGAAAAGGGAGAGAAAAGAATATCTTCAGCCATTGCTGAAAAGTTCTAATATTTATGTCATATTTAAAGTAATCTATAGAAAGTTTCAGTATAGTTTTGCAGATATGGAGTAATTAGTATTCTCCATTACACTTATGGGAAAAAACATATAATAAAACATTGGCAGTTCTGCTTGCTCATGTATTTAGTTAATAAACTTAACATCATTGTGAAATGCATCTCACTGGTTTCCCATCCAATTTGTTTATTTTTCTGACAGAGAAAACTGAAGAAGTTTCTACATGTTTTAATTAGGTAGGTATGCCAGTTAGTGCAAAAATATTGGTTATCACAAATAAATGTATTTTGAATAAACATGTTAGATTATGTAAATAGGATTTTAAAAATAAAACAATGGCAAAATACTTCAGCTAAATCTTACGGTTAATTTTTCTCCAGTTAGGGTTCAATTTTTTTGTAACAGATGAAATTTATTTTAAGTAACAAACACTGGATACTAGGGGATCTATAGGGGAATAAAAAACCCTCAGATGATGGGATTGTGTATTCCATTTGCTAACCATTATCATCATCATTTGTAAACTTATGTGAAAGACTCCCTAATTATATTAAGGAACAAATGCAACTTTTTTCCTCTGGAGCATGTAGACAAACAGAATAATAGCAGTATTTAATAAAATTCCAGGTGTTATATTTGTTTGCAATTTAAGCACTTACACTCTGCAAATGTAAATAAATTGATTCACAGAAATGTGTTCCAAAACAAAAGTTGTAAAACAGGTCAAAATGATCTCTATGCATTCTCTGTTTCTTCAAAACTTTCCATGAATTGGATTGTAAAGTTTTTGTGCTGTTGTTGCCTTCTGCATGTGTTTTAACCCCTCAATTCATTGTAATTAATTTTGTTTTAATTTGTCAATTAACTTTTCAAGATTTTTTTTTCACAAAATGAGAAAAATAACTTTTGCAATTACCTATAATTTACCATTTCCAGTGTTTGGCTTTCCTTGTGAAGATCAAGTTTAACGTGGTATCATTTTGTTGTATCTGAAAATTTTCTTTTACAATTTCTTGTAGTGCAAGCTTGCTGGGGACAAATCTTTAGGCTTAAGTTTTTCTAAAATTGGCTTTATCTTATCCTCACTTTTGAAGGAATTTTTGGCTGGTTATAGTTGACTATTTTTTTCTTTTAGCACTTTAAAGATACCAATCATCTTGATTTTTATCACATTAGATGAAAAGCCTGTAGTCACTCTTCTTATTGTTCCCTCAAATATAATATTTTTCCCATCTGCCTGATTTTAAAATTTATTCTTTACCACTTTTCAGGAATTTGATGAGGTTCATAGGTATTACTTTATTTTTATTTTATCTGCTTTCTGTTTGTTGAACTATCTGGATCTCTGGATTCATGATATTTATCAAATTTGTAAAACTTTTGTTTCTTCAAATACCATCTCTCCTTATTTTCTGAGACTCCAATTATAAGTATATTGTACTTCTAGATGTTGTCTCACAGGTCCCTGGATGTGTTCATTTTTTTTCAGATTTTTTCTTTTTCCTCTTGGTGCTTTAGATTGAATAGTTTCTATTTCTATGTTTTCAAGTTTACAAATGTTAAATTCTATTCTCTCCAATAGTTTTTAATCTCTTCTAGTCAAATTTTTGTTTCATATACTTTATTTTTCATCTCCAGAAGTTGCATGCATTAGTTTACTGTGGGTGCTATAACAAGTTATCACAAATTGGGTGGATTAAAATCACAGAAATGTATTCTTTCACATTTCTGAAGGCCAGAAGTCTAAAATCATTGTGTCAGCAGAACTGCACTTCCTCCAGAGGTTCTGTGTTCTGTTCCTTGCCTCTTTCAGCTTCTGGTAACTGCCTGGAATTTCTTGGCTTGTAGATGCTTCATTCCAATCTTTGCCTTGGTCCTCATGTGTGTGAAACAAACTTCGTATAAGGATGCATACATTTGACTGAATTAAGGGCCTACTCAGATAATCCTGGATAAATTCCTCCTTGAACTTAATTGCATATCTTCCCATATGAGGAAACTAACACTGTTTGGCCATATTAGATGAAACTCACAAATTCTGGAAAGAGGAAGTGAATATATCTTTGCAGGAGAGGGCATTTCTTAGTCTACTGCAGTCTGATTTCTGGCCTCCAAAAATTCACGTGTGGTCTACTTCAAAACATATTCACTTTATACCAACACACCTCAAAGTCTCTATCCATTGCACCATCTGCTCAAGTCTAAAACCTCATCTAAATATCATTGGCTCAAAAATCTCAAATCTCATCATTTAAATTAGGTGTGTGTGAAAGTCTTAGAATGATCCTGATTCAAAATTTTTCTATATCTGTGCACCTGTGAAACTAGAAAACAAGTTAACTGCTTCCCTAGTACTATGGTTTGATAGGGATGAGATAATATAATATAAAATATAATATAATATAATATAATATAATATAATATAATATAATATAATATAATATAGAGATAATTTTCATTCCAAAAGGGAGAAAAATGGAAAAAGTAAAGGAGTTTCTGTTCCCAAGCAAGTTCAAAATCCAGCACGGCAAATTCTATTAGATTTTAAGACCTTATAATAATTCTTTGAGGCTCACAGCTCTGCCCTCTGTGCCTGTAATGTCATACATAGGTCTTGGTCTCCACAGCTTTGCCTTCTCGGCCCAAGCCTCTGTTCTCAGAATATTTTTTTTTTTAAAGGGTAGCACATATTTGCAGCTGGGTAGTTTAACAGCCTATTTCCTGTCTGAAGAATTTAAGGATTCTGACAACCTTATTTAATGTCGCTCTGCCTCTGTTGCTTTCAGTCCAGTGTTTTTGTTAGTATACAATTATCAAAAACCTGTAGGTAGCCTTTATGTTACTGTGATTCAAACCATTACACAAGAGGTTCCTCCACATATCTTTCCTGGATAATTGCATCTCTATTGCTACTTTCTGCCGAGCCAGGTGGATTGATCCATGAGTCACATGCCTAACATTATTAGCAAAATTGTTCAGTTACACACTTGGGCTTCTCTCCAGTGCATACTTTCCTAATATTGAATGTCCTAATTTTAGCATATTTTGCAATCTGGATAGGCTGAGAATTTCCCAAATCATCAAGTTCTGACTCCTTTTTTGCTTAACAGTTTATTTCTCAATTTATCTTGTTCTCTCACACTTCACATGAGCAAGAAAAATAAAAAAACAAACGCAAACCTTCAACGCTTTTTTTAGACCTCAATCTCCTCAGTTAAATATCCAAATTCATTACTTAAAGTTCTGCTTTCCAGCTAGTAGAACATAATTCAGCCATGTTCTCTGCCAGTATAAAACAAGGATCACCTTTCCTCTGGTTTCCAATGTGTTTTTCACTTCCTTTTCAGCTGTCTTTAGAATCACTTTCAATGTCCATGTTTCTACAGTCACTTTAAGGCAATCTAGGCTTCTTCTACCATGCTTTTTAAAATTCTTCTCAGTACCATAAACGGTATTAGGGTTGCTATAACAAATTGCAACAAATTGTGTGGCTTAAAACCATAGAAATTTGTTATCTCATAGTTTTGTGAGCCAAAAGTCTGAAATCAAGATTTAGGCAGGACTATGTTCCATATGAAGGCTTTAGAGGAAAATTCATTCTTTGCCTCTTCCAGCTTCTTATGGCCATTTTTTGGCTTGTGGCTGAATCTCTCTCTGCTCCATCTTTTTCACATTTCCTTCTCCGCTGTGTGTTGGAACTCACTCTGTCTCACTCTTAAAGGATATGTGTGATTTTATTTATAATCATAATCAACATCATCATCCAGGGTAAGCTTCTCCTCTCAAGATTCTTAAATTAATCATGTTTTCTTGGCAAATAAGGTAATATTCGCAGGTTCGGGACATTAGGATATGGACATATTTTGGGCAGCAGACTACGTTCCCTTTAGATTATTTATATATTTTACTTTGTTCTGGGCCCAAGTCTTAATTTATAAATGTGACTTAGAGAGGTCAGTGTCATTGAAAGACAAGTTTAATGTTACTCACAGTTCTACAAACAAGATGCATGTGTCCCCACACAGGGCCATAGGAAGAACACCAGGTTTTGGTCGAAGCAGAAGCAGGAGCAAGTTATAGTTTTAGGCTAGAGCCTTTACTGGGGTTGCTGAGGGAAAGGTAAAGAGGCAGGATGAACAGTTTAGGATTAGCTAGTTTGAGTAATTTCAGTGGGCTTTGAGCTACAAGGGGAGAAGCTCTGTGATTATCCTCCCATTTGCAGATCACTTACCTGGGGGTATGAGTCTTGACTATACTGTGTCTCTGCCCCTCCACCCCTTCTAATCGTGTGCCTTCTTTATATATTTAGTTGAAGATCTCTTCTGCTAGTTTTCAGGTTATTCTCATCAGTAGTTACTCTGTAAATAGTTATAATTTTGATGTGCCTGTGGGAGAAGGTGAGCTCTTTCTACTGTGCCTTATTGGCCACTTATTGCATGCTGCATGTTATATATTTTACAGTGTTGTGTGATGGATTCCATTGTTGTCCTTTAAAGAATAGTGGGCTTTGTTCTGGCAGGCAGTATATATTATGCATGTATGGATTAGGTTGATCATTTTTTTTTATTGTTTTAATTTTTTTTTGTGGTACGCAGGTCTCTCACTGTTGCGGCCTCTCCCCTTGCGGAGCATAGGCTCCGGACGTGCAGGCTCAGCGGCCATGGCTCACGGGCCCAGCCGCTCCACGGCATGTGGGATCTTCCCAGACCGGGGCATGAACCCGTGTCTCCTGCATCGGCAGGCGGACTCTCAACCACTGCGCCACCAGGGAAGCCCAGCATGATCCTTTTAAGATTTGTTTTTAAAGCTTCTATAGGGTAGATTTAATGATGGTTTCATTCAAAGACCGATTTATCCCTTCTATTAAGGTATACGATTTTTGAGTTCTTACTAAATGTCCTAGATTCTCCCCTCTGATTGGTCAGAATTCAAACATTTTCTAGTGAACGCTTCTTACTGGGATCTCTAGAACTTGTTCCACTTATAGGTATTCGGTTATTCTTTCCCAAAATATAGAATTCTACCTTGTGACTGGTTTAGTAGTGAGCCAAATACTCAAGTGGACCCCAGGAATAATTTTTGAGATCTTTTCTGGAACCCACTGTCTCCAGTGCTCTCATCCCTTAAATTCTAGGTGTATCAGGGTCCTTTAGCTCCAATCTCTGTTCCCTCAACTGAATGAGACTACCTGTGTTTTCTATGTATGCAACTTAATTAATGAAATTGCCTCTAGACAGAAAGTTGGGGTCACCTCAGGGGTCTTCTTTCCCTTCTCTCATTTACCATGTATATGTACTACCTATTATAAAATGCCTAAAAACACTTGTCATATAGTTTGTCATTTTTTCTAGTTGCTTGCAGAAAAAATAGTGTAGGTAGATTCTAGTTATTCCATTATGGACAGAAGCAGAAGCCTAGATTTCAAACTAAATAATATATTTTTTTTCATATATAACTAACAAAGAAGTCATTTGTCAATAGATCCTATTTATTGGGTCCCAGCAAAGTAGAAACAAAGTATAACAATTCTTTTCATCATTTAATTATAATAAAAAATGAACCTTTTTTTAAAAAAAATAATTATAGATGGAAAATGAGGCACTTGATGACTCCAGGAAAAAGCTGTTGAATGCAGAGTGGAAATAGGATTCATTGGTTTCCTTTTCAAGATCATTGCACCAACCATGAAAGAAGGTAATACTACCAGTAACAAGCAAACATCTCAAAAGAGACCGAGGTTATTCCATTTTTAATTACTGAGTGAGTGAAATGGTATTTTTCACAGCCTTCTAATGTTGCCATAATTCTGTATTACAATTTTAAATAAATATACACACACCTAAATTTTTATTTAAAATTTTACATTCATAGTCCTTCTATAACTATAAACAAAACATATAAATTAAAGGCAAAGAAAGCTTCAAATAAAATAGAATTTAGTTACATAGATTTATTATAACAGTTGATGTTGATTTATGGAAACTAAGTTACAGATGTTGAATTTAAAGTAGAAATGTATGTATGTATTTATTATTATCAATTTAGTTTCTTATTAGTCACATTATAGTTATCACTGACAAAATTGCTGTTATCAACTAAGCCATTGTTTTAATGGGCAATCCCTAAGGGGTATATACTAAAAAAGACATTTTTAGAAAATTTTTCATTGAGACTTTGCTACTGAACTAATGAACTCTTACAAAATTACAAAGACTGTGTCTATGACATATGTTTGCAAAATATGAATATCCAACAGAATATGCAAGTATTTTGATTTTGGAATGCCTACATTTTTGCATTCTTTTATTATGACTCAGTTGTACTATCATTTTTCCTTATTCATATGTAATTCAAACCAATTTTTATTCAGTCTAAATGTAATAACATTATATATATATATGGCATTCATGTATTTAAATTCATATATGTTCATTTTTTAACATCCTTGCCAGTTACAAAAATGCTACTTGATGCCAATATGATTTTAAACATGAATGTGAATTTAGGCAAATGAATCATATGACAGTACTTAATTATAAAGTATGTCTGTGTGGAAGTATGTGTAATATTTCTTCAAATGCAAAGACAAAATAGAAATAATTTTGATAATTCTTGCAACTCTGAGAATAGTTTCATGAACCAACAGAGGTCTCTGAACCACAGTTGAAAAATAAATCTATGGATGATGAGGAGTCACTGAACTATTTAATAAAGGGTAGGAACAAAACAGATATGCACTAAATGAAGACTGAAAACAGCAGATGAAACATGACCAGCATTAGCATTTCTTGTTTTGCAGCACAACACTCCCAATTTGCAAACTTAAGTACTGATGAACCTGAAATCATTTATCACATTGACTTGGAAATGACCTCAGATCCTTTTGGATTAATGCTTTAAGTTTGCGTTTTTGCCATTTAAAAAAAAATCCATTAATGTAACCATAAGAACTGTGGTTAGAATATTTGACTCATTTTGAATTATTCAATTGATTTTTGCTTATTCTGTCTGGTGCCTTTGTGGCTTATTAGAAAGGCAGAAGATTATAATAGTAAAGTCTTCCATATCTGTGCACTTTGAAGACTTTAGTAATCATTTTGCACTCAATATCAATTAATCTCACTTCGCTGTTGATGTCAACTTTATTGTTACTTTACACATATTTTAAATTGTAGGGGAATCATTATTATATAGAGAAATAATAGGACTTTCCAGTAAATGTTACACCACATAAGATGCTTTGAATTGATTTGTTCACTCAAATTTATCTAAAAATGCCCCTACAGTAATCAGAAGACACCTTATAACAGATTTTTAAGGTTTTTAAATATTTTTAAGGATTTTTACAGATTTTTAAGTTCTCTGAGACTTTTTCAGTAATAGATATGTTTATTGCTTAAACTAAACTGGTACTTTAATGTTTCTTTATATCTCACCCAAAACAAAAATAATTTTCCAAACTATAGAAGTTAGTGAAACTTAAAACTATATACTTTAGAAACAATTTTTAACATTCAATTTAAAAAAAAAATCTGCTTCAGTCAGTTATCACAAGTGAATTAGTTCTATACTGGGGTTTGAGCATATTTAGTAACATATTTATTTTATGGTCCATGGTTGGTAATTATAAAAGTTAATTATGTTGAAATACTACAACTTAACCTGCCCCAATATTCTATTTTAATTTCTTTTTTCTCTCTGTTGATTTGATATTCACAAACTGACCCAAAATCCCAGTAAAGATTAATCTTTATTTATACTCTGAGATATTATATTTACTGACTGCCAATTTCTTTCTCATTGAATATTCCATTTTCCCTCAATTGAAAAACAGGAATACATTTGCTTTCCTTCATCTAGTGTTTAATTTGACAGGCCTTTCTTTACAATGATTTCACTTCTAGCTGTGTTTGATAAATACAGTTAATTACATTTTGGTGCAATATAAGAAAATAATTCATGTTCATAGCCATTTAACTCTTCTTTTGTCCACAGAGATTTTTAAAAGTAAACTTTATTTTAGAATAGTTTTAGAGTTTCAGAAAAGCTGCAAAGACAGTGCACCTTTGGGTATTTTGGGTACACACCACATTCAGTTTCCCCTATTATTAACATTTTACTTAGTATGGTATGTTTGTCAGAACTAATAAACTGATATTAGCTTGTTAATATTAAGTAAAGTCATTAGCTTTTACCTAATATCCTTTTTCTGTACAAGGATCCCATCCAGGATACTGCATTACTTTTAGTTGTCACATCTACTTAGACTCCACTATACCAGTCTCTCAGACTTTCCTTGTTTCTGAAGACCATGACAGTTTTGAGGAGTAATAGTCAGTTATTTTGTAGACTATCATTTAATTTGGATAGTGTGATATTTTTCTCATGATTAGACTGGAGTTATGGGCTTGAGGATAAAGTATCATTCTCATCACATCATACCAAGGATAGATAATATCAGCATGGCTTATCAGTGTTAGTATTATCCTTGATCACCTGGCTAAGATTGTGTTTGCCAGGTAAAATTACTCTTTTCGTTCTTTTTCATATTTAAATATCTGGTAGGAAGTCACTATGTGCAGCCTATATATATACACAAAATTGTGATCCACTCCTTGAGATAGGAGTATTTACATAAATTATTTGGAATCTTTCTGCACAAGATATTTGTCTATTCTCCTCCCACCTCATTAGCTCATTCAATCATTTATTTATGTAAGTATGGACTCATAGAAAATTTATGCACTGGTTATAACTCAATATTACATTATTATTATTATAAGTATAGATTTGTAGATTTGTTTATCTAGTGAAACTTATCTTTTTATTTCTTACTCTACCAGAACACATATACACTGTAAAAATGAATTTTATTTGGCTGCATTCATTTTTAACTGGTAAAAAAAAGAATACTTATTAAATATCACCATTTTCATTTTAAATTCATGCCCCCCAAATGGTTAGCTAATATGTACTATTCAAACTCATATATATTTCAAAATTAACCAGTGGAGATCCTTTTCCTGACAATTCTAAGTAATTGTTTTTGTAATTACTAAAACATATTTATTTCATAAGGTATACTAGACACTGGAAAGTACTTTGCATTCATTCCTTATTTAATCTTTTTAACCATCCTATAAGGCAAATATTACTCTATTTAATAGGAGAGGAAATTGAGGCGTATAGATACTTTGCTCATTTTGCACAGTTAAAAAGTGGTAGAGACAGTTCAGTTTGTTTCCTAAGCAAATCGAATTCTTATACCAATCTTATAACTATACTAAGTATACTAAGTGTGCTCCAGAGTACATAATATTTTAACTTTATTTATAGATAATTACTTATGGGATAAAATACACCCTTGTTATTTTTCTTGGCTTTGGATTTTTCTGTGATTTTTACAAGCAATTTTCTGGAAACATACCCACTTGTTTAGAAAAATATTGAAACAAGAACAAAACAAAATACTCTCCGTTCCTTACTATTTCCCTCTCTCCCTTCTTTTCTCTATTTCTCTTTCTTTCTTTCTTTTTCTTTCTTCCCTCATTTTTCCCTCCTATCATCTTTCCATTCTTTAATATTCTCTCACTTTGTTAATTACAAATATTTTAAAATAGTGATACAGTGTTTGCTTTCCTTAAGCTAATAACATAATTGGGGAGAAAAAGTGTAAAAATATTTTCTAATACAGAATAAACAAAAATATAATAAAGTATAATTAGGATAGCTTAGTATTGGCTAATGGATAGGTTAATAGAGATGGGACAGGAAAGAGACAGCATACATGCACAAATATTAAAAAATGACTCTGAGAGAGAGATAAACTATTGGGGGAAGAGATCATTAAATTAACCCAGCTAGAACATTTTTCCCCTCTGAAGAAAAATTAAAACTATATTTGATTCAAACTAGATTACAAAATAAAACTTTTTATGTATTAGATATAATATATACATAAAAGACAATCCTTGAAAATTTTCAAAAGAAAATATAAAGCCTATGTTTATGACTTCAGAGTATGAAAGGAATTTAAAACAAAAGCAGAAAGATGAAAACATTAAGAACATTACTGAAAAATGTGATTATGATGAAACTAAAAATATCTGTAGAGTGAATAAAATTAAAACACCAGTCACAGATTTTGAGAAAATGATTATAGCACAAAACCCTAGGTAAAATTGATATCAATAATGAAATAAAACTCTGAAAAAAATAAGAAAGTAAGGTATGGGGATATATGTATATGTATAGCTTATTAACTTTGTTATAAAGCAGAAATTAACACATCATTGTAAAGCAATTATACTCCAATAAAGATGTTTAAAAAAAATAAGAAATTAAACAAAGTGCCTAATAGAATGTGTTAAACCTATGAACAAGCAAATCATAAAAAATAAACTTGAATAACCAATAAATATATTTAAATATTCTCAGTTTTATTAGTAATCAGAGTTGAAAAACTAGAAAAAACAACCATGAGATATCATATTTCACCCATAAACTGGAAAAATATATACTTTGACAATTATATAAAGGCTGGAAGATATATAGAGAAAGATGAACAATTATATTCTGCTAATGAGAAATAAACTGAATCAATTAATCTGGAAGATAATATAGAATTATCCAGTAAAACTGAAGATGCACATACTCAATTTTCTGTAATTCTGCTCCTATATATATCCTGTAGAAAAAGTACTGCATATGTGCACAAGAAGATGTTCCTGGAACATAAGACAGAAGGTCATATCAAGAGCTGGGATAGTTTAAAAAGACACAGGTCTTTTTGTCTAGACACACTCTGCTTCACTATAGATGTTAGCTGTTTGTGGCTCCCTAGGAGCCATTTCTTAAGCCTTTTCATACTAGCTCCCTTCTTTTGCTTATGTTACCTAGTAATATCTACAACATTCAGTGGAATATCAAAGAGTTTTTTCTTTGGCAAAGACATTGCTTCTTAGCTTTCAATTGCCGTTGCAAGTAATGGTCTGTTTACGTTAATCAGAAGTCAGGGAGAGGATTGGTATCAGTCTGCTTCAGAATGACAGATAATTGTGAAAGGAAGATAATCATTAAAAACATAATATTGGGGCTTCCCTGGTGACGCAGTGGTTGAGAATCCGCCTGCCGATGCAGGGGATATGGGTTCGTGCCCCGGTCCGGGAAGATCCCACATGCTGCAGAGCGGCTGGGCACGTGAGCCATGGCCACTGAGCCTGCGCATCCAGAGCCTGTGCTCTGCAATGGGAGAGGCCACAACAGTGAGAGGCCCGCATACGGCAAAAAACAAAAACAAAAAAACAAAAACAAAAAACCCCCATAATATTGGAACTTCAAATTAACTTTGTGATTATCTAGTCAAAATGACTTTCAATCTATGATTAGTAGAATCTAAGGATTCTTGTGGTGTATGTTAGGGAATGACTGCTAGGCTTGTATCTTATTCAAAGTATCACTACTTTCAAATGTCTGATATATTTGAATTCCGTATTTTGAGAAAGGTTGTTGAACAGTTTTAAAACCACTGATCCACTTAACTTGCTCTTTATGTTTGTGAGGAAATTAATAGAAATAAAGAGACAAATAGATAAAATCCTTGCCCTACCATTGGGTTTCAAGTATTGGCTATACATCCACTTGGTAGCTATATGATGTGATAAAGATTCCGTGGTAGTGCAACTTTGTTAAAATTTATATTTACATTTTCCACAAGTAAAATGCATTTTTCTTATAGCAGAACTATACTTTATTACTCTGTCATATCCAAGGAGAATGTTGCTGTGTCCTTCCAAGTTTGAAGAAAAAGATTATATTAAGTGAATTTTGCATGAAATGATCAACACTATTGGAATTATCTTCCTGAGTTATTTGACTTTAGTGAATACATATACAGATTTTTTTAAAGGTCCAATTCCTTAAATCATTCTATTGAATTTTTTTTTTCTTAAACCACCATTCTCAGCATAAAATTTCCCTACTCAGAAACATTAAATAAATCAATTGTGCTGAGGAAAAAGCTCAACTTACTTACTATGGCATTCAAGGTCTGCCACTGGAAAATTACTTTTCTAAAAATATTTACCACTAATTATCAGCATGAACACTTTGCTCCCACATAGTGACCCCCCATAATCCCTGTGATAAATCTTGCTCTTGCTCATTTTTATTTTTATCTCTATCACTTACTGTATTCTATCTCTACCTCCATCTCTAACTCTATCTAAGTCTCTGTATCTAACTCTATCTCTTACTCTCTGTATTTCTACACTTGATATTTGAGTAGATGTTCATCTCAGACTCTTTTGTTATTTCCTACTTCTCTACCTGGAATTCCTCCTTGTTCTTTTCCAAATATATATTACTTCTGTTGTTATTTTGTTTAAGTAATTTTTTTCCATGCTTTGAACAGCACCTAAATGCTGATGTATAACAAATTTATATTTCCAGCCATGACATCACTATTGAGCTCAAGCTGCTAACTTGTCTTCACTTGGATATCTCACAATTATCTCATCAAAGTTAGAATTTATACTGCTGCACTCTTGATTTTCTTTCCCCAGAAATGTTTCTTCATATTTATTTCCTATCTCTGAAAAAGGAACACCACACACTCATTTTCTAAAGTCAGATACCTATGTGTCACATGTTTCATCACCATCCAATCTCTAGCTTCAGAAATCTACATTTATCTCCAAAATATATTTTAAGTCTATCCACTTCTGAATATTTCTCCTTTTGATGTCCTTCTGCAAGCAACTTTTGTTGTTTGTTTGGAGTACTAAAATAAACTTATTTTTAGCTGTTTTATGAAACTATAATTTAAATAGCATAAAATTCACTCATTTTAAGTGTATAGTTCACTGATTTTTAGTAAACTTATAGAGTTCTGCAACCATCACAATTCAGTTTTAAACATCTCCATCAATCCTTAAGGTTCCCTTGTGTCTATTAGAAATCAATTTCCACTCTTATCCCAGCCCCAGCTAACTACTGATTTGCTTTCTGTTTCTATAAAATTAGCTTTTTTTGATATTCAACATAAATGGAATTATATGTTTTGTTTATGACTGATTTCATGTATCATATTTTTTTGAAGTCCCTCCATGATTTTTTGTGTTCATTTTTATTGTGAATAGTATTCCACTGTATGGATATATTGCATTTTAGTTGGACATTTGAATAATATCCAGTATCCAGTTTTGGCTGCTATGAAAATCTATGTATAATTTGAATAATTCTACTATAAATATTCCTCTACAATTTCATTGTGTTTCCACTCATCTTAGATAGATTCCTAGGAATGAAATTGCTGGATAGTAAGGGAAGATTATGTTTAAGTTTTTTATTTATTGACAAAGTAGTTTCCCAAGTGGCTGTACAATTTACATTCCAACCAAAATTACATGAATGATCTAGGTTGTTCACCTCTACACCTGTATTTGATATTAGTGTTGTTATGGGTTGAATTGTGTCCCTCCAAAAAAGACTGTTGGAGTTCTCTAACCCCCAGTGCCTCAAAATGTGAGCAAATTTTGAGATAGGGTCTTTACAGGGATAATGAGGTTTAAAGTGAGGTTATGGAGTGAGTCCTAACCCAATATTACTGATATCTTTATAAAAAGGGAAATTTGGACACAGAAACAGACCTATACAAAGAGAATACCATATGAAAATGAAGGCAGAGATCTGAAAGCCAAGGAGAGGTACTGAGAACAGAAACTTTCCTCACAGCCAATCAAAGGAAACCAACCCTGTTGAAACAGTGTTTTCAGATTTCTAGACTCCAGAACTGTTAGACAATAAATTTCTTTTGCTTAACTACCCAGTTTGTGGTACTTTGGTATGGCAGCCCTCATAAACTAATGCAACCAGTCTTTTTTATTACAGACAGTCTAGTGGGTTTGTGATGTTAGCTCATTGTGGCTTCACTTTGAATTCTCCTGGTAGCTAATGATGTTGACAATCTTTTCATGTACATATTAGCCTCTTATATAATTCTTCAGTGAAATGTGCATTAAAATATTTGACCATTTAAAAATTGGGCTGTTTGTCCTATTATTGAGTTGGTTTATTCTTTTTATATTTGGGATACAAGTCTTTTATCAGATATATGATTTGTAATTATTTTCTTCCAGTCTGTACCTTGGCTCTTCTTTTTCTTAATGATGCCGTTTTTTTGTTAGTTTTTTGCTGTTTACATGTTTTTGCTGTTTTTTTTAAACAGCTTTATTGAATTTTAATCGCTGTATAATAAAATGGCCTTATTTAAATGTATAATTTGATAAGTCTGAATATGTAAATACCCATGAAACCATCACCACAATCAAGATGTTTAACTTATGCATCACTTCCCAAAAGATTCCTTGTAATTCTCTCACTCCTTGGTCCTGCAACAACCCAAGACAAGAAAGCAGATTGATCTGCTTTCTAATACACCACTTAACTTTGGTATTTTCTAGCATTTTATAAAAATGGAATTGTGGAGTGTCTAAATATTGTTTTTGCAGAGGGAAAGTCAGATTTCTTTCATTTATTACATTTATTTTGAAATTATCAATATTGTTGAATTTATTGATTTTTTAAATTATGAAGTAGATTTCCAGTGAACAAGTGTACTATAACATGTTTATAATTCATATGTTGGTGGTACACAACTAGCAATGTGTTGGTAAACTGTGTCTCCTGGAATTAAAAAAAAATTAAAAGGGCTTTGATTTATAGTGTTTGCTGACTTTCATGTTGTAAATGCTCCCAATGTAGCTGATTTCAACTAGCTGGCAAAATTCCTGAAAACTTTATCAAGCTGGTAGTAGTTGCCTTCACCATACCAATGTATACTTCCAACTGCAGCCCGGGTGTTTAAGATGAAAGTGGTCCCCAATTCCAGCTCTACATGGTCCCAGTTTGATTCAAGCTAAACAGCAGATCACACATCCTTATTGATCACATAACTTCAGCATACACACTCCTAATCTTATTTGAGGAGACACTGGCTTCTAGAAATGAAGTTTCTCCCTTTTGAGAATCTACAAAAAAATTATACTTTAAACATGGTTAAATAAAAACAAGCACCTGAGCTCTTGAAAGGTGCAGGCAACCAACCTCTAACAAGAAAGACAGTTAGCCTTAAGATGAAGCATACATTCTGTATGAAGAGATAAAGTAATTAAATGAATCCTTGATGAAAACCCACATTTTTCCAGACTTTTCATATATGTGCACCAATAATTTGTTAAATTGTTTATGGCTGTTTGGAATGGGTTTTGTGACACGTTCAACTGAAAAATTTCTAAATGGTATAGTGACAGATTCTAAGACAGTTTTGAAGAATAATGCTGATACTAGTGACTATCCTTTGAGGTTTAGTAAAAGCTGGATATGGTATCATCATGCATGTGTTTGGTTTTTTTTTTATGGTATAACATTTGTGATCGGAGATTTTCAGACTCAAACTTTGGAATTTAAAAACTCATTTCTCTCACAAAATCTGGCTCTTGCATTTGAAGACTTGGTTTTCAAGACCACTGTCTTTAAAATGAGTTTCATTTATTTGGAAATTATAGACCCAAGAATTTAACTTTTTCTTTAACAAATCTCAGGTTCAGAGACTATATTTAATTGAAGAAGGTTTTCTGGATAGGAAGAAATCACCAAGAGTAAAATCAGATAGATTAAAAATATAGATATATAGATAAATGATGAACTGGTATGAATATGACTCATTTTACAAAAGGAGAAGTTTTAGGATTTATGTGAGATTGTTATAAATAGATAGCACACATATTTCTTCATAGTTGAAAGACATTTTCTCTGGGTACATGACCCAAAGTCCCTTTCTTACAAAATAGATCTGATCCTCATTACATTTTCTATATAAATCTCTGACTTACTTTTATCTGTGAAGATCTATAATGATCTAATCAGATTTGTTCTAATCTGGTTATTTGGCTTATTCATTTATTATTCAGTATTCTAAGTTATATTACCAATAGAGTAAAATATAAAACCTACATTCACACAGTTTCTTTACATACAAAGAAAAGTTACAGAACCATTAATATAATGAAGAAATACATATATTAAGATAATAATAAAGTGAAAATGTGTATGTGTGTATAGAGATGAGAGATGTCAAAGAGTAAAAAGTGGACACAGATTACAAAATGGGAAATACTAATAGACCACCGCATTTTTTAACATCTTTATTGGAGTATAATTGCTTTACATTGTTGTGTTAGTTTCTATTTTATAAGAGAGTGAATCAGCTATACATATACATATATCCCCATATCTCCTCTCTCTTGCGTCTCCCTCCCACCCTCCCTATCCCAACCCTCTAGGTGGTCACAGATCACTGCTGATCTCCCTGTGCTATGCAGTTGCTTCCCACTAGCTATCTATTTCACATTTGGTAGTGTATAATGTCCATGCCACTCTCTCAGTTCGTCCCAGCTTACCCTTCCCACTCCCCGTGTCCTCAAATCCATTCTCTATGTCTGCGTCTTTATTCCTGTCTTGCCCCTAGTTTCTTCAGAACCTTTTTTTTTTTTAGATTCCATATATATGTGTTAGCATATGGTATTTGTTTTTCTCTTTCTGACTTACTTCACTCTGTATGACAGACTCTAGGTTCTTCCACCTCACTACAAATAACTCAATTTCTTTTCTTTTTATGGCTGAGTAATATTCCATTGTATATATGTGCCATATCCTCTGTATCAATTCATCTATCGATAGACCATCACATTTTAATTAATTACAATTTATTTCGAGTTAGATAACTAACTAATTTTAGTGTGACTTTTCTTCATTATTAGTACATTCCATCAGATGTAGGTGCTTTCCATTATTCTGTTTTTTTCTCAAAGCTCTCACTTCACATTAATGGAAAATATCTAGGAGTCAGGGCTGAGTGAAAGTGAATGATCTTATATGAGTTTCCTACTGTAGTAACAAATTAACACAAATTCAGTGGCTTAAAACAACACATTTATTGTCTTATAGTTCTGGAGGCCAGAAGTCTGAAATCTGTCTTATTTGACTTAAAGTCAAAGGGTCACAAGGGCTGTTTTATTCTGAAGGCTCTGAAAGAAGAATCCACTATTTGCCTTCTCCAGTTTCTAGAGGCCAACTGCATCCCTTGGTTCTTGGCCCCTTCCTCCATCTTCAGTGCTATAATCACATCTCTTTCACTGATTCTGCTCCAGTCCTCATGTTGCCTTTTCTGATTCTGACCCTCCTGCTTTCCTTCTATAAGGACCCTCTGATTACATTTGGCTCACCTGGGTAATCCAGGATAATCTCCTCATCTAAATGCTTTTAATGCCATTGGTATTTCTTTTGCCATACATATAAGGTAGTATATTTACAGTTTTCAGAGATTAGGGCGTAGACATCTTTGGGGAGCTCTTAGTCTACCATGGATGTTAATTTATTATACCTTCTTTATTTCATCTGAACTCTTAAGGAAAATTTATCCTATCAAACTATCTCAATGTTCACTAAACTCAAGTAATTATTATTTTTTTACTTTACTTTTTACCCAAATGTTCTATAGTCCTCAAGATCAAGTCTGTATCATCTCTTCTAACAAGACTTTCCTCATCTGATTTGCCTTTTTTGAAAACATATAGCACTTATTACATTTACTTAACCTTAATCATTAATTATCTTGAATTGCTATTTTTATTTTTATCTTTCATTTTCAAATTTATTGTGAATTGCCTAGAAGATTTTTCAGATTTTCTTTGACATTTGTTTTTTATCTTTTATATAGTACTATGTACATAGTAGGTGTAAGGTTTTACTTGTTAAATTTAAATATATATATTTGAGTATGAAAAAAAATAACTGTAATTCATTTCATGAAAGTGAATACTTTCTTTCTTTTTAATTGTATCTCTTATAATCCATTTTCCTCTGCCAATCAAGTACCATAGACTGTAGCTGCCATAATGTAGGGAGCAGATTTTATGGTATAAAGAATGTGGTAAATTAACTTTCATAGAGTTCTAGGGTTTATAAAATAGGCTTTGAATACTATGAATCTCCTTTATTCTGCATATCTAAGTAGAACAGTAGGATTATTATTTTTAAGAAAATCATCTACAATTTGTCTTTGTCTTCATTTCATCCACACTCTGTATAAGTATTTTTTAATATTAAAGTATAGACAGGAATTTCCCTTGTTAAGAGTGTTAATAATAACAAACTGAAGTAATATTTTTGTTAGTTTCAAGAATATTTATACAAATAAAATTTTATCTCAGTGAAAGAACTATTATATTTTATGATCAGCAAAAAAATTATTTTGAGTCACTTGTGTTAAGCAAGTTTTTAAACATTTCCTAACCATTTGTCAGCAAATTTAAATTAAAAGAACTTTTAAAGGAAGGCTACTTATTTCTCACCCATGTATTCATGTGAATGTTATCTAAATGTTATTTTCCAGAACCATTTTATAGCCATAAGAATCCCCTTTAAAACACATTTTTTTCTAAATTTTCAAGCCTCATTCCTCTAGATATCATTAGTATAAGTTTCCAAATACTTAAATGTGGTTGAAAATTACAAAATGATAAAGTTCAATTATAACTTAATGTGTATAAACACTTCAGTCTGAAGAACTAGGCATCCCCTGAAGAGGACTGAGGATAAAGAGGCAATTTAATAGCTCAGAACAATTATCCACTTATTTCATACATAAAATGTACAGTGCACAAATAATTTGAACTCTGATCTCAATGTGAGAGTTTAGTTCATTAATACACCACACTGACTACACAAATCTCCTGATACTGGAATACAATAAAAAGAATCCTACAGTAATGCATATTATAGTGATTTGCTGTCAAGCAGGGGAAGTTTTCCTCAATTTCAGCCATGTAACCACACTGTATTATGCACATGGGGTTCTTTTCAGCATTTTGCCATCTGAAATAAACATGAGGGCAACTCCCATAAAAATGATTTATTTTCATTTTTAAAGAACATGCTTATCATAAACCAGCATACTATAGCATGTTGGAGAAGAATCATGGGTTTCATTTCCAGTAAGAAAGAATAATCTACTCTGCCTTATTATATTTATGCTAAGCTTTGTAGAAAATACAGGAGTTATTTTTATGGTACTGAGATAAATAAATAGCCACAGGAGATGCAAAGAGAAAAAGAATAGTTGCCTCCTTCTTGCAAGAGCACCAGAATCACAACTAACTGCTGAATAATCATCGACAAGAAGACACTGGAACTCACCAAAAAAGACACCCCACATCCAAAGACAAAGAAAAAGCCCCAGTGAGATGGTAGGAGAAGCCCAATCACAATAAAATCAAATCCCATAACCGCTGGGTGGGTGACACACAAACTGGAAAACAATTATACCACAGGAGTCCACCCACTGGAGTGAACATTCTGAGCCCCACGTCAGGCTTCCCAACCTGGGGTCTGGCAACAGGAAGAGGAATGCCCAGGGAATCAGACTTTGAAAGGTAGTGGGATTTGATTTCAGGACTCTGACAGGACTGGGGGAAACAGAGACTCCATATTTGGAGGGTACACACAAAGTAGTGTGCATATCAGGACCCAGGGGGAAGAAGCAGTGACCCCATACTAGACTGAACCAGACTTACCTGCTAGTATTGGAGGGTCTCCTGAAGAGGCAAGGGGCAGCTGTAGCTCACTGCAGGGACAAGGCCACTGGGAGCAGAAGCTCTGGGAAGTACTCCTTGGTGTGAGCCCTCCTGAAGTCCTGTGATAGGCCCTACCAAAAAGCCTGTAAACTCCAGTGCTCGGTCACTACAGGCCAAACAACCAAAAGAGAGGGGACTCATCCCCACCTATCAGCAGACAAGAAGATTAAAGTTTTACTGAGCTCTGCCCACCAGCACTCCCTCCCATTAAGAAGCTTGCACAGGCCTCTTAGATAGCCTCATCCACCAGATGGCAGACAACAAAAGCAAGAAGAACTATAATCCTGCAGCCTGTGGAAAGAAAACCACAATCACAGAAAGATAGACAAAATGAAAAGGCAGAGGACAATGTACCGGATGAAGGAACAAGATAAAACCACAGAAGAACAACTAAATGAAGTGGAGAGAGGCAACCATCCAGAAAAAGAATTCAGAAAAATGAGAGTGAAGATGATCCAGGACCTCAGAAAAAGAAAGTAGGCAAAGATTGAGAAGATGCAAGAAATGTTTAACAAAGACCTAGAAGAATTAAAGAATAAACAGCTATGAGAATTAAAGAACAAATGAACAGAGATGAACAATACAATAACTGAAATGAAAAATACACTAGAAGAAATCAATAGCAGAATAACTGAGGCAGAAGATCGGAAAAGTGACTTGGAAGACAGAATGGTGGAATTCACTGTCGTGGAACATAATAAAGAAAAAAGAATGAAAAGAAATGAAGACAGCCTAGGAGACCTCTGGGACAACATTAAGCACACCAGCATTGACATTATAGGAGTCCCAGAAGGAGAAGAGAGAAAGGACCCGAGCAAATATTTGAAGAGATTATAATCAAAAACTTCCCTAACATGGGAAAGGAAATAGCCACCCAAGTCCAGGAAGCACAGAGGGTCCCAGGCAGGATAAACCCAAGGGGAAACTCACTGAGACACATAGTAATCAAATTGACAAAAATTAAAGACAAAGAAAAAGTATTAAAGCAACAAGGAAAAAGTGACAAATAACAAGAAACACCCATAGGTTAACAGCTGATTTCTCAGCAGAAACTACAAGCAAGAGGGAGTGACATCATATATTTAAAGTGATGAAAGGGAAGAACCTACAACTAAGATTACTCTACGCAGCAAGTCCCTCATTCAGATTCGACAGAGAAATCAAAAGCTTTATGGACAAGCAAAAGCTCAGTGAAATCAGCACCACGAAACCAGCTCTACAACAAATGCAAAAGGAACTTCTCTAATTGGGAAACACAAGAAAAGAAAAGGACAAAAGCAAACCCCAAACAAATAAGAAAATGGTAATAGGAACATGCATATCGATAATCACCTTGAATGTGAATGGATTAAATGTTCCAATGAAAAGACACAGGCTAGGTGAATGGATACAAAAACAAGACCCATATATATGCTGTCTACAAGAGACACACTTCAGACTTAGGGACACATGCAGACTGAAAGTGAAGGAATGGAAAAAGATATTCCATGCAAATGGAAATCAAAAGAAAGCTGGAGTAGCAATACTCATAACAGATAAAATAGACTTTAAAATAAGGAATGTTACAAGAGACAAGGAAGGACACTACATAATGATCAAGGGATCAATACAAGAAGAAGATATAACAATTATATATATATATATATATATATATATATATATATATATATATATATATATATACACCCAACATAGGAACACTTCAATACATAAGGCAACTGCTAACAGCTATAAAAGAGGAAATCAACAGTAACACAATAGTGGGGGACGTTAGTAACTCTCTTACACCAATGGACAGATCATCCAGACAGAAAATTAATAAGGAAACAGAAGCTTTAAATGACAAAACAGACCAGATAGTTTTAAATGATATTTGTAGGACATTCCATCCAAAAACAGTAGATTCCACTTTCTTCTCAAGTGCACACAGAACATTTCCCAGGATAGATAGCATCTTGGGTCACAAATCAAGCCTTGGTAAATTTAAGAAAACTGAAATCATATCAAGCATCTTTTCCAACCACAACACTATGAGTTTATAAATAAATTACAGGGAATAAAACGTAAAAAACACAAACACATGGAGGCTGAACAATATGTTACTAAATAACCAAGAGATCACTAAAGAAAACAAAGAGGAAATCAAAACATACCTCGAGACAAGTGACAATGAAAACACTATGATCCAAAACCTATGGGATGCAGCAAAAGCAGTTCTAGGAGGGAAGTTCATAGCAATACAATCCTAACTCAAGAAACAAGAAAAATCTCAGATAAAAAATCTAACCATACACCTCAAGGAACTAGAGAAAGAGGAACAAACAAAACCCAAAGTTAGTAGAAGGAAAGAAATCATATGTATCGGAGGAGAAATAAATGAAGTAGAACCAAAGAAGACAAAAACAAAGATCAATAAAACTAAAAGCTGGTTCTTTGAGAAGATAAACAAAATTGATAAACCTTTAGTCAGACTCATCAAGAAAAAGAGGAAGAGGACTCAAATCAATAAAATTAGAAATGAAAAAGGAGAAGTTACAATGGACACTGCAGAAATACAAAGCATCATGAGAGATTACTACAAGCAACTCTATGCCAATAAAATGGACAACCTGTAAGAAATGGACAAATTCTTAGAAAGGTATAACCTTCCAAGACTGAACCAAGAAGAAATAGAAAATATGAACAGACCAATCACAAGTAATGAAATTGAAACTGTGATTTAAAATCTCCCAACAAACAAAAGTCCAGGATAAGATGGCTTCACAGGTGAATTCTATAGAACATTTAGAAAAGAGCTAACACCCATTCTTCTCAAACTCTTCTCAAAAATTGCAGATGAAGGAACACTCCCAAACTCATTCTATGAGGCCCCCACCACCTTAATACCAAAACCAGACAAAGATACTACAAAAAAATAATATTACAGACCAATATCACTGATGAATACAGATGCAAATGTCCTCAACAAAATACTAGCAAATAGGATCTAACAACACATTAAAAAGATATACACCATGATCAAGTGAGATTTATCCCAGGGATGCAAGGATCCTTCAATATACCAAATCAATGAATGTGATACACCATATTAACAAATTGAAGAATAAAAACCATATGATCATCTCAACAGATGCAGAAAAGGCTTTTGACAAAATTCAACACCACTTTATGATAAAAACTCTCCAGAAAGTGGGCATAGAGGGACCTACCTCAACATAACAAAGGCCATATATGAAAAACCCACAGCAAACATCATTCTCAATGGTGAAAAACTGAAAGCATTTCCTCTAAGATAAGAAAGAAGACAAGGGTGTCCACTCTTGCCACTATTATTCAACATAGTTTTGGAAGTCCTAGTCATGGCAATAAATAAGAAAATGAAATAAAAGTAATACAAATTGGAAAGAAGTAAAACTGTCACTGTTTGCCAATGACATGATACTATACATAGAGAATCCAAAAGATGCCACCAGAAAACTACTAGAGCTAATCAATGAATGGGGTAAAGTTTCAGGATACAAAATTAATGCTCAGAAATCACTTGCATGCCTATACAGTAACCACAAAAGATCAGAAAGAGAAATTAATGAAACAATTCCATTCACCATTGCAGCAAAAAGAATAAAATACCTAGGAATACACCTACCTAAGTAGGTAAAATACCTATACTCAGAAAAGACACTGATGAAAGAAATCAAAGATGACACAAACAGATGGAGAGATATACCATATTCTTGGATTGGAAGAATAAATATTGTGAAAATGACTATACTATCCAAAGCAATATACAGATTCAGTGCAATCCCTATCAAATTACCAATGGCACTTTTTACAGAACTAGAACAAAAAATCTTAAAATTTGTATGGAAACACAAAAGAACCTGAATAGCCAAAGCAAACTTAAGGGGAAAAAAAACAGAGCTGGAGGAATCCGACTCCCTGACTTCAGACTATACTACAAAGCTACAGTAATCAAAACAATATGGCACTGGCACAAAAATGGAAAAATACATCAATGGAACAGGATAGAAAGCCCAAAGATAAAACCACACACTTATGGTCAACTAATCTATGACAAAGGAGACAAGAATATACAATGGAGAAAAGACAATCTCTTCAATAAGTGGTGCTGGGAAAACTGGACAGCTATATGTTAAAAAATGGAATTAGAACACTCCGTAACACCATACACAAAAATAAACTCAAAACGGATTAAAGATCTAAACGTAAGACCGGACATTATAAAACTTAGAGGAAAACAGAGGAAGAACACTCTTTGACATATATCACAGCAATATCGTTTTTGACCCACCTCCTAGAGAAATGGAAATAAAAATAAACAAATGGGACGTAATGAAACTTAAAAGCTTCTGCACAGCAAAGGAAACTAAAAACAAGATGAAAAGGCAATCCACAGAATGGGAGAAAATATTTGCAAACGAATCAGCAGACAAAGGATTAATCTCCAAAATATATAAACAGCTCATGCAGCTCAATATTAAAAAAACAAACAACCCAATCAGAAAATGGGCAGAAGACCTAAATAGACATTTCTCCAAAGAAGACATACAGATGGATAAGAACTCAAAACTACAATGAGGGGCTTCCCTGGTGGCGCAGTGGTTGAGAGTCCGCCTGCTGATGCAGGGGACACGGGTTTGTGCCCTGGTCCGGGAAGATCCCACATGCCGTGGAGTGGCTAGGCCAATGAGCCATGGCCGCTGAGGCTGTGCGTCCGGAGCCTGTGCTCCACAATGGGAGAGGCCACAACAATGAGAGGCACACGTATCGAAAAAAAAAAAAAAAAAAAAAACTACAATGAGGTATCACGTTACACTGGTTAGAATGGGAATCATCAGAAAATCTACAAACAACAAATGCTGGAGAGGGCATGGAGAAAAAAAACCCTCTTGCACTATTGGTGGGAATGTAAATTGATATAGCCACTATGGACAACAGTATGGAGGTTCCTTAAAATAGTAAAAATAGAATTACCATATGACCCAGCAATCCCACTACTGGGCATATCCCAAGAGAAAACAAAAATTCAAAAATGAATAAAGAAGATGTGGCACATAAATACAATACAATATTACTCAGCCATAAAAGAAACGAAATTGAGTTATTTGTAGTGAGGTGAATGGACCTAGAGTCTGTCATACAGAGTGAAGTATATCAGAAAGAGAAAAACAAATACTGTATGCTAACACATATATATGGAATCTAAAAAGATGGTTCAGAATGGTTCTGAAGGGCAGGACAGGAATAAAGAAGCAGATGTAGAGAATGGACTTGAGGACATGGGGTGGGGGTAGGGTAAGCTGGCACGAAGTGAGAGGGTAGCATTGACATATATACACTACCAAATGTAAAATAGATAGTGAGGTGGAAGAAGCTGCATAGCACAGGGAGATCAGCTTCCTGCTTTGCAACGACCGAGATGGGTGGGATAGAGTGGGTGGGAGGGAGGCTCAAGAGGGAGGGGATATGGAAATATATGTATGCATATGGCTGATTCACTTTGTTGTACAACAGAAACTAACACAGTATTGTGAAGCAATTATACTCCAATAAAGATGTATTAAAAAAAAAACAACCCTAATGTTCATTGCAGCACTATATACAATAGCCAGGTCATGGAAGCAACCTAAATGCCCATCGACGGACAAATAGATAAAGAAGATATGATACATATACACAATTGAATATTACTCAACCATTAAAAGGAACGAAATTGGGTCATTTGCAGAGGCATGGATGGACTTAGAGACTGTCATACAGAGTGAAGTTAGTCAGAAAGAGAAAAAACAAATATTGCTTACTAACGCATATATGTGGAATCTAGAAAAATGATACAGATGAACCAGTTTGCAAGGCAGCAATAGAGACAAAGCTGTAGAGAACAACACATGAACACCAAGGGGGTAAGCTGGGGGGGGGTGTTGTTGTGGTGGGATGAATTGGGAGATTGGGATTGACAAATGTACACTAATATGTATAAAATATAACTAATAACAACCTGCTGTGTAAAAAAATAAATAAAATCTTAAAAAAAGAGAAAAGAATAGTCTATGGACCTGCAGAATTTGATATCACTGTGTTGAAAATTATCATTGTTAGGTTTTAGTTCACAAGACTTTTATGCCCATTTTATTCATGAAAAGAGAGGAAAATGTCAGAAATGTTTGTTGTTTTATATTAGCTGTTCTGATGGTTTCATTTAATATTGAAAGTTTGTGATTCTTTCTTCTGAAATTCACTGCTTAGAATATATGTTCCCTATGTTTTCAATAAAATAACCAGCTAAAGCAAATTTGTAAAATGAGTGAAAAAACTTTTGATACATTGGAAAGATATTGGGTTTGACTTTTATTGCTCTTAATTTGGAGAAGAGCTTCTGTTAATATATTGCACACAATATTTTGAGATCCTTTAAAATTGATGGAATCTCATAATTTAGACATTTATAAATAACTTTAGACAAATGTTAGAACTGAAAGAAAGTTTTCCCAGTTCCTAATGTAGTATTATTCTCTACATGTAGTGTGTTCCCCTGTTTACCATCTTACTATGTTCCTTCTCGTTCTCAGATACTAAAGAAGTTAAGTAAACTGAGGCTTGTTTTTATACTTTATTGAAAACAGAATTGATGTTTTCATGCATATGACTCTTTTTAATTAAAAAATACTTAAAGATATTTTCCATAACTGTGTTTCATGTATGTGCAGAACCAACTTAAATATTTACCATTGGCTTTGAGCGGAGCATACTTCCTTGTCTGATAAGAAGGTTCAGAGTAACAGAGTAAGCAACTAATGGTGATCAGAATGTTGGTCATTCATGATCAGGTTGTCATAAAAGTTAACCCTAACTGTATCTTGAATAGCAAATTTTGCTTTAAATATATTATGGGAATGCTATAATAAGATGGCAATATATAAGTAAATGTTCTTTTTTTAAAAAACAATTTTATTGGAGTATAGTTGACTTACAATGTTGTGTTAGTTTCAGGTGTACAGCAAAGTGAATCAGTTATACATATACATATATCCACTCCTTTTTTTAAGATTATTTTCCCATATAGGCCATTACAGAGTACTGAGTAGAGTTCCCTGTGCTACACAGCAGGTTCTTATAGTTCTTTTCATTATTAAGTCATAAATAAGTTCAAACATTTTTGAGATTTAATTTTTAGATTTTGTTCTACAGTTTGTATGAACCCCTAAGGAAAGATAACAGCAGGTTCTTTTACTATTTTTTTTTTCTAAGAAAAGACAAACAGAGAGGTTTATTGATTTTTTAATTTGTACTTCTATTTCATGTTTGGAGGTTGTTTATTTGTTTCTCTAAGATGAATTATGTTTTGAGAATTATATGGTATGTCAAGATTTAGTTAATTATCTGGGTTCAGCTTTGAGCATTATAAAGTCAGTAAGATAATACTCTTTAAAATAAATTAATGAATATTTTAGCCCATATAAAATGTGTATGTAAAGAAAATGGAATAAATATTAGCTCTCAAACAAATACTGGATCCCAAACTAAAATAATAATTTCAAGATATTCTATGGAATTATACAGTATAGGCAATATCTAAAAATACTTGTAATAGTAATTAGGGTAATCTTTGTAAAACGAACCTTTAGCAGTTTATTGCACAACTATATGCATGCAAACTGTCAGAATCAGAAGTGTGTCTACAGTCTTACCATTAAATTTTTTTCATGCCTCTAAAAGTCCATTTTGCAAGCGTGTTAATACTGGGTATGTTGTGGCATATGTTAAATAATGTTGATATATAAATTAATAAAGGAAAAAGTTTATAATTATCCTCAATTTCTGTTCCTGATACTTTTTGTAATTTAAATAATGTAGATATAAAATGCATGTAATTATTATTTATATTATTTACATAAGTGTAAACTAATTATGAATCATTTTACCTCTCTATGTGAGCTATTGTGTCAATAGAGATAAATATGTAATTAATAACACTGCTGTGCCAGAATTGATGTTTTGGTGCATATGCTCTCTTTTTTTATTAAAAGTTGTTTAAGGATTTTCATTCACCTAAAATATTCAAAGAAATTCTTCTTCTAGAGCCACAGTTTTCATTAAACTGACAAATATATAACGAGTACATAAGTATGCACCCAGAATTTTGTATTGGACTTTCAGCTATGAGTAGGACCAATAAAAGTGTTCTCAGGGGAACACTATGTTGTGAAAAGAGTAGTGAATATTATTAGTGTGATGAACAGGGTTACAAGAGAGATATGTAACAAGAATATATAATAAGAGAACTTAATCTAGTTTGTGTTGGGTTAAGAAAGTCCTCCCTGAGGAAAAATAAATTAAACAGAGACTCGTTTTATGCATAGGTATATCAACAGTTCTTTGCTTGACCAAACATTAGTCTGGTTCCCAAACCTTCTCCTAGGCCCATCTGTGCACCTTCTTGTAAAATCCACTTTAACCAGACCCCTGCTAAATCATTTTAACCAGAACCCCCAACTCTATACATGACTACCCTGTTTTCTCTTAGTAATTTTCCAACCACTGACCTCTGCCTTACCATCTTTAACAAATGTCATTGAATACTTTTTCTTTCCTTAGGGAACTTGATGAACTCACCAAAAAAGAGTCAGGAAAATATTAAGAAGTGAGAATACTAAAAGAGCCAAAAGTTGAATAACTTTATGTCATGTTAAGAAGCTGTAAATATATCCTAAAACAAAAAATTGAAAGGCTTTCTGCAAAGTTATATATAATGCCACGTTTGTTTCAAACATGTCCTGTGCTTTCTGATAGGCATTGCCATTGTACAAAGATTGTATCCAGCTCCTACAGTTTTTAGTATTAATGGTTAAGAATCTAAAAAGTCATGTTAGGCATTGTCTTTCAAGATACACATTTTAAAAAAGAGTCATGTCCGTTTGAGTATCAGGCCCAATATCTCTGATGCACTCTACAATAGGTATTAGTTTCCTAGGACTGCTATAACAAAGTACCACAAATTGGGTAGCTTAAAAAATAGAAATTTATTGTCCACAGTTTTGGAGGATAGAAGTCTAAAATCAAGGTGTTACCAGGGCCATGTTCTGCGTGAAACCTGTTGAGGAATCTTTCCATACCTCTTTCCAGCTTCTGGTGATTTTTCAGCAATTTTTGATATTCCTTGGCTTATAGCCACATAATTCCAATTTCTGTCTTCATCATCACATGGTGTTCTCCCTGTGTGTCTCTGTGTCTTTAAATGGCCACCTTCTTCTAAAAATACCAGTCATATTGGATTGGTGCTTACCCTCCCTACTCCAGTGTGAACTCATCTTAACTAATCACACCTTCAGTGATCCTAATTTCAAATAGGTCACATTCAATAAGTCGAGGTATTTTGTACTAGGACTCCAACATATCTTTTTTAACGGGACAAAATTCAACCCATAACAGTAAGAACATTATATCTATTCATGCTGTT
This sequence comes from Mesoplodon densirostris, assembly GCF_025265405.1. Lineage (NCBI taxonomy): Eukaryota > Metazoa > Chordata > Mammalia > Artiodactyla > Ziphiidae > Mesoplodon > Mesoplodon densirostris. The sequence goes on from NC_082668.1 coordinate 43,300,806, forward strand.
CTTGATTTATTGTGAATATAATAGCAATTATATAAACATATCAAGTTATGGTTTTAGAAACACTCTTTGGAAAGAAGCAAGAATGCCTTATATTACAAACTAGTATAATAATTTGTAAAATCACTAGAAACAATGAATCAAAGTGGTATAGAAAATGTTTGTTTTTTTAAATCCCTTCTCCCTTTCAGTCATGCTGAATTTCTTGAAAATTATTATAAAATATAATAAATGGCAACAAGTGAATGGTATTATAAATATCAAGCTAAACTAGTTTACACAAATTATGGATGGCATAATGATGAAAGAATAATATTGGCTCTGGAAATTTGGAATGGAAATGACATTATCTTATAACCTCTATTCATGAGATATACTGACAGGGTAAGGTCAAGGTAGATCTCTATTTATGAGTTATAAGAAGATTCCTAAAGTAGAAGTTATGGAGATAGAATAACATTGAAAATAGGGTGATTAAATTACAACTGTAAGTGTTATTCGTTTTCAATGACATCTTGAGGACTGTTTTTCAAATGAAATATTATACTCATTGATTAAGGATTTCATCAGAATTCTTTCCTAACGACATACTAAGGTTAATGTTCTCATCAAGAGGTTTCTTAGAAAGAAAATTTCTTCTCACAGTGATTTACTACCCTATTAGTTTTCTTATCAAAAATATATACATGACTATTGGTATCTCACTTACTGCAGAGACTAAAATTTGTACTGTCAAGAAGATTCGGATATATTTTGATGCCAAATCTTCATTGTGGACAGATGGGAAAAGACAGACACCATTATGAACTTATACATATGTGAAATCTAAAACAAAACCAAGACGAACACACACACACACACACACAAGCTCATAGATACAAAGAACAGATTGGTGGTTGCCAGAGGTGGGGTGGGGGTGGGGCCTAAATGGGTGAGGGGGATTAAAAGGTATAAATTTCCAGTTATAAAATAAATGTCATAGTGATGTAATGTACAGCATGGTGACTATAGATTATAATATTCTATTGTATGTTTGAAAATTGCTAAAAGGGTAGACCTTAAAAGTTCTCATCACAAGAAAAAATATGTAACTATCCATGGTGATGGATGTTAACTAGACTTGTGGTGATCGTTTTGTAATATATACAACTACTGAACCTTTATGTTATACACCTGAAGCTAAGAGAATGTTATATGTCAACTATACCTCAATTTAAAAAAAATGTCATTGTGGAAAACAGTGGAGCTTTGGCGAACAGTAGGCAAAATTCTTGATTCTCAATTGGAAAGGAAGCTGTTAATAGTTGTTGTCTATGAGAAAAACTCAAAGACAATCTAATGGACTTTTCATCCAAACTTGGGCTGGAGTTTTATCTTTATGCCTACTAGCTCTGACAGATATCAATGGGTTTTGTCTGCCTAATACCCATGCCTCTTCCCCTTCATTTGATAACAGCACTTCAGTTAAGTTCTAGTTTGCCAGACTTCTCCCATTAATTCAGTTTTGGTGGGATTGCTATTCAAAGTACTCTGCCATCCCCTAGCCAATGGTTGAATATATGATGAATACAAGACTACTCAATCCCTATCACTTAGGAATTTAAATCTGGAGTGACAGAAAGAATGGAAATGTTTAGAGCTTTTTTACCTCAAAGGTAGAGTCTTTAGGAGACAAATTTAATTCTGGCCACCTGACTCTGTGTATGTTAGGCTCCCATCTTCAGTGGAGAAATTTCTCACCTTTCCTTTTATTCTATGAATTATTTTTCTTATACCTTTTGCTAAAGTTTACCAAAGTTGTGAGTTATTTGTAACAATAACAAATGGCAGCAACTATTTATAAAAAATCTCTGATCACCTTGTTTGGTGTTGGGAAAAATATACTTGTGAAACTTCAGTTTCTTCACCTTCAAAATAAGAAAAAAATCTATTTAATTTTCAGATTGATTATAAGAAATAAATGAGATTGTCTATATAAAGTTTCCAGGACAATTATTAGCAATAATATTACCAAAAGTAATATTATTTTCCACATTCTTTTCTTCCATACTCTTAAAACAAGTAAAATACCACCTATTGATGAAGAAGTTATTTTAACTATACATTATATTAATTCACAATTATATACACATACATTTTATTGCTCTTATTTCTTATTTCTCTGGAGAACTCTAACTCTCACTAATACGTATTTTACTTTATATGACTACTGTCTTTATAAGATCAGGGATTTGGAAACAAACATGCACAGACAGAAGAAAATGTGAAGCCACAGGGAGAAGCAAGCTAACATTGATTTTGGAACCAGGAAGTTGAGTCCTGTTGGTTATAGAAAAATGTGAGAGGTGAGACATAAATTGAAGAAGAAATTGCTAAGCAGAAACAAAACAAAACAAAGCAACAACAAACCATTAAAAAAAAAGACTTAGAACTTGAATATTTGGAAAATTTACAGCCCATCCATACCGCAAAAAGTGTGTGGATGGCCTGGCTCACTTGCTAAAGAAATTACAGCTGTCGCTCATGGACCCAATCAATCACCTCAGCAAAAGCCAGGAATAAAGATGGGATTACCCAGGAAAGGTCTTTGGAAAATCCTGTTGTCCCATGGTTTGGATGCCTGTGATTTACATGAAAGGCCAACAAGGTTTTTGGTAATTTTATAGAAGTAGAAACACTACCAACTTGGCCTGAAGGGAAATAAATGAAGAAAGGGATTCTATAGGAACATCCAATAGAGCTATCTGTCTGCAAACACAAATTAACCTTCAAATAAATGGAAGAATGACCTAGAAGGTAGCTTAGAATTTGGCAGGACTGCCACTGCCATCATGGGCCCAGGTCCATGAAATGGAAATTCCCTTTAGGAATGGAAATATCTATTCTATGCCTAGCCTATCCCCACACTGGAATAAATGAAGAAAATGATTTGGTAGTTGCAGACAGTATTTGTATAATCCTACTTTTTCTCTCAATTCCAATAGCCACAGGTATCATTCAAGCATTATACTTCTAAAATTACATCTCACTAATCCTATTCCTCCCATAATATACTCTTCATGGGGGAAAAAGTGAGGATTTCTATCACAATGTAATATTGACTGGATAACTTTTCAATTCCAAACTCTTTAGTGGCAATAAATCTTTTCACAAATTAAATAAATTCTTCCCATAATTGTCTTCAAAGCTTTCTACTAACAGCTCATTTTATATCTAATTAGTATTATTTTCCTGTTTTGCAACACTCATCCTATTTTCTCCAGAGGCAGAGAAATCTATTTGCTTTTATTTTTATATAATTCACTGTGTTCCACTTGCCTATTATATGATATACCATTGCTGGTATCTTCAGTATGTTCATTTATAATGATATACAAGAAAGAAAATAGACATTAAAAAAAGCAACAATTAAGTCAAACATGGGCAAAAATTAAAGTGCTGTTATTATGATATGTGCTTCCTTCATATTTTATGGCAGACACTCAAAACACTGGTAGGAAACCAAAGTTACATAGTTCCTTTTTTTCCTTGAGTCTTTAGTTACAATTAATGCTTTTCACCACTGAAAAAATATTATTACTGCTTTGAAGGAATCATACCCAACTTCTTTCTCCTCCCCTCTCCCTCCTTTCCTTCCTTCATTCCTTCCTTCCTTCCTTCCTTCCTCTCTTTCTGTCTTGCTTTCTCTCTTTCTATAAACTCTATACCTTCACTGTGCAGTATAGTAGCCATTAGCCATATGTGGTCATTGAGCACATGAAATGTGGCTATCCCAAGTTGAGAATAAAGTACACATTTCATTTCAAAGACTTGGTATGAAAAAGAATGTAAAATATTTCAATGATTTTTTTCATTAATTACATGTAGAAATAATAATATTTGAGATATGGTGGGTTGAATAAAATATATTAGTAAAATTTTAAAAAAATGATATGTGCTTTCATGGCCTGGTAAGCAAAAGGTAGCTAATGTTTACATAACTCACTGAAAACCAATGGTTACATATTTCAAAATATCCTAGAAACTTCTTGCTTGGATTGAGATTTGAGTTTGAGTTGTGATAGTTCCAAAAAGTGAAACTTTTGTTTTGGGGAGTACAATTAGTTTTCCATATGTGTGCTTATTTTCTGAACAATGACTTTAAAAAATTCTGCTGCTATTCTTTCAAGTTTGCTTTTCATTTAGTGTTTTAATTTTTTTGTTAGGTGATTTAATAAAATAATTTACTAATTATAATCTAAATCCCGTGTTTACATAGACATATTGAAAAGTTATACTTTAGAGAGTAAATAAAAAAACAAAAAGCTAAATATTCATGAAACAAGTAAAATGCAAACATAAAAAAGAATATTCTACTTAGTTTGCACACATTTAAGAGTGTGACTTAAAAAAGACTTCTCTTATACAGTGATTAGATGACTTTTAAAATACAGTAACGTTTACTTAACACCATTCCAAACTCTTAGACCCCTTAAAAAGCTTAATGAGTAAGTAAATTCAAGCAACAGATGCATACTTTATAGGTTTACTAGTTAGGTTTATCACTGCCATGGGAACACAAGTTTAAATTTCTTAACTTGAATCTATAAATATTAAAATATCAATATTTATTTATATCAAAGTTGGATAAAATAATGCAATTATTTAATTACTTTCCAGACACCTAATACATGTGAATAGGTGGGAAATGTTGAATTTGTATGTCCACATAAATAATAAAAAAACAAAATTTAGCACCAGTTAAAAGAAGTTATAGGACTGATGTTAGTATATCATAGAGTTTTTAGATAACTCAACTTGTAAAAGAAATGTATTACTGTATCTATCTCTATATCTCCCTTTTCTTTTAGCTGGTATTTAATTTTTGATATATTGTTTGATACTTTGTGTCTTTTGCATAGATTGGTTCTTTAAATCTGAATCACAGAGTATATTTTACTGTAAGAACATTTGAAAGTCTATAGATTAGAAAATCCGATCATTAATATAAGTTGATGAATAACCTTGATTAAAAGAAAATGTTGCTGTCAAAATTAATAAGTAATTAGAAGCATCATTGATCACTTTTTTTCACCTTGTAGATGAATTCACAGTAGGAGTATATTTATGATAAGAAAAAGACAAAAATGCTAGTGCATAGTTTATATTTACAAATAAATTATTATTTCCAGTGTTGTATAACGTTTAATAAATAACTTAGTCATCATTTAGAGATTTCCTAGAGTACATATTTGGTAATATTTTTATTGAAATAGCATAATAATTATAAAAATATTCATAAGTAGTGTTCTCACTCTGGATTAGCACAGCAATTATTTTGAGATTTTGGTCTCCTGGAAAAACTTCTGTTTATATATATATGCATATATATCTACACAAGAAAAATATGTAGAATAAGTTTTTTTCCTTCTCTCCCATATTGTTCTTTTTACACAGGTCAACTGATGCACAAAATCAACATTTTCTACCCTCCCAGTCACTACCTGTCTATTTTCTATGGCCATCATTGTTCTGTTCAGTCAAAATTATCACTAAGTATATTCTGGGCTCTATGATGACTTTGAAGGTACAGAATAATCTGATTATGTGATTCTTAAACTAGTTAATTTGTATATTAATTGTACATTCTAAAAACTGATAAACTGGTACATGTTTAGCAAAAAGTCCCAATCAAGTTTATAACCAAAGTTTGTAACTTTCTCAAGAATTTGTAAAGCAAATTAATAAAACCTTGATATTGCATTATTTTTTTCTTGAGTGGAATCCAGTATAAAGTCTTAGAAATCACCCATGAATTATTAACTACTGAAATATCTATATGGAGTCTTTGCAAACACATTTTTACTGGGGGCATTTTTTTGAGTATTCTTCAAGTAGTTTTATTGAGAGAAGGGTAAGATAAACAATAACATAAATATATTTTTTCATGAATAGTTTCATGTCTCTGCTTTAGAATTGTTCCATCTGTATATTTTAAAAAATACTTTCATAACAAGATATTGATTTTTGTGTGTGTGTGTTTAGATAATTTCCTTGGGTCATTTTCCAATTGGATGAATTCCTGAACTCTTCCATTTGGCATGCAAACGAATTGAAGTCTGGTGAATTAGATCAATATTGTTTTAATATTTATTCTGAATTATTCAGTCAGATTTGCATACAAGGTTTTCAATAAAATAAAACCTAGTAGATCAAGTCAGTGTCCATGCACATATTGGACTGCATTGGTTAATTTGTCCAAAGATATTTAACATTAAATATAGTAAAAACACCTGCCTATACAAAGCACCAGATAGCAATTGTCAGTAATCAAGTAAAGAATGGGATGTTTAAACTTCATTCACATGAAATATTCTGAGCAGCTTCTGGTTCCAATTAATCGTTGCATAAATGTGCATAATTTTGTAGTCTGATTTGCTAAAAAGAATGTAATAGGAAAACAGCATCGTTTTCAAAAAAATCTTGTAAATTTAGTGATAGTAAGGCCAAAATTAGGTAAACCATACTTGACAAGGGAGTTATGGTATAAGGAGAGCTATGTTAATTTCATCCCTTTTCTGTCTTGTCTATATCACAAAAAAATAACACAAATGCCTTTTTGAGAAGAAAGAACAATGAAACAATAAAAATCCAATGCTAACAGAATCTGTCAATTGTAAAACAATAAAATATTCAGAGCAATGAAAGCAGTTGCCGGCCATTGGTAAGGGATAAAGCAGGGAAATCAATATTTATTTCTCTGAGAGTATGAAACCGGGTTGTGGTATTGATGTTTTCAACAGGATGCAAAATCTTTTCACTGAAAGACTTTTACTTTTTAAAAAATTTCACCTGTGTATTAGGTTGACCATTATATCATGACTATAGCATTTTAAAAAGAATACAAAATTTCTTGTGTTTACTCTGGAATGTCTGGATTCTAAGTAGTACTATAATTGGCTATGTTGTGCTATAAAAGATTAATCAATTCCAAATATATACATTTACTCAATAGGCAGCTGTGCATAAATAGAATTTTTTTCTTCCATGTGGAGAACAAAAAAGCTTCTAATCCTGAGATATCAGCCCAAGATGCTTGCTGATCACAGCACTTGTTAGCACCTTTAACAAATCTCTGTTTTCTGCTTTGGCCTGCCGCCCTTGGAGACACATCTATGGATCAGAGAGACACTGCTGTGGGTGACTTTTGTCTGTTATTTAACTTTGGTTCAGCTCAGACCTCTTTAACTAATGCTAGCTCGCTGACCTTTGGCTCCAAGAGGAAGGAATTCATTTGAAAATGAAATGCTTCTTGGAACATTCCCTAGTGTTAGAACCTTGTTCTAAAAATGAATCATTTTTTGTTCTCCACTGACCCCTGTTTTCAGTGTACTCAATGACCTACCAGCATTTAAACAACTATTATTTCCTCTTAAAACAAACTTGTGTTAAAATGAGCAGATGCAGAATACTTGTTTCTTTATTAATTTTATTTGAAATGATTCTGTAATTGACATCAATAAAAATGTTCACTTTCTCTAAAATCTTTCAGAGATTTCAGGTTTCTTTGAAATCTTTCTAATAACTAGAACCAGCTTCTTATAAGAAGCTGGATACACATTATCTTTCGAATTTCTGTTTTGCTTTCATTAAATAATAAGTAGATTAGCGGGATAAAGAGATGGTTGGTTAAGGCAAGAAAATAAAATACTTATGTAATATCATAGAAAGAACACAATTATTAATAGATATAGGGAGATGACAGGAAAGTGACCAGATGAATGAAATCTATAGGGTAATATTTCAGCCCTTAAGATAAATACAATAACCAAACTTTTACTAATAAATCGCCTATGACTTTAGGTATGTATTGATATGTTTTGGTACATATGATGCAATGAATAAAGGCAATCCATGATAAACCTGCCACTTTTGAGAGGATAAATTACTTACCTAACACCACCAATTTGTACAGACATACGTTGCAGTGGTATTGTATCAGTCATTCTCATTCCTGTTTTTTCTAAATTTTTTTATTCCATTAGTTAACAGGCCTCTCCCATAAATATGTTTAAGACCATTATTCTTTACTGCCTATCAGACCATTGGATCCTTTGGCCACTCTGATTGGCCACAGGCCCCAATAGGGGTAATCCTGAGTCTTCTACTGTTTTAACCATGATTTTAGCTCTATGATGACATAAGCCAGCATCTGATAGGCCTGATTCTTCAAGTAATCTCTTTTATTTTCCCTAGAATCCAGGTGAATTAAAATCCCCCATGGCAAGGACTATGCTAAACTTTTAAGCTGTAACATGCTGCTTCTGAATATCTTTGGACATGTTTAAAACACCATCCTGAGCCAGGTGTCAGTTTTAAGATTCAGTCTGGCAAGAAACATTCAGAGACAGAATCATCAACTGGATATAATAATATTTTAAAAAATTATAAATGCAAACTGGGATGAGAATGTGTTGTTGTTGTTTTGTTTTGTTTTTTTCTGTTACCGAGGATGCAAGTCTAGACTACTGTTAAATAGAGGACCTAGGGAAAAAAATGCATTGATCTGAAGGCCTGGTCTTTTACTAAATATCAATAGCTGTCACAGTAGTATAGGAACAACCCCTCCACTCAAGCAGATGAAGTTTCTAAATTCCGTTTTGGAGTTATGAATAGGACAGAAAAATCCATGTTTATGTTTGGTGTGCCTTGTATACTCAGTGTTTCAGAATATCATTGTATTAAACAAAATGATTTTTATTTGTCATAAAGTCATTTTTCAGTTAACAGTTTTCATTTTATATCAGTTTATATTTGGAATAAAATGTATACTAAGGAGTTTGCTGCATTTTCACTCTAAATGAAGTGTTCACCCTCTGTACTATACCAAAAATAATAGATAGAAAGTAATTCTGAGTAATTAAGAAAAATGTATTTGAATTACTAAGTTCCTAATTTAAAAATATATTCATGTGGAATCTATGGATACATAAATCAGTGATACAAGACATTTTATTTTGCAATTAATTTACAATCTGAATGTAAGCATGCATTTACATTGAAAAATCTTTACCATCTGCCTACACTGATGTAATCTGTAAGCACTGTGACATTTTATATTTTCAGATGCTATTGTTTTTAAATATGCAAGTTCTTTTTGTTACAGAAAGTAGTATATGATAAAAATATTTACAGAACTCTGAACCCACAATCCAAACACATCTTATCAATTTCCCTGGATATCTGTAGGACTATCATCTTTCACTGTGCAGTTGGATTATAGCATTACCTCTTAACTGTTTTCCTCTTTTGACCCTTACCCCCCTAAATCTATTTTCAGCATAGCACACATAGGATGATACTATTGAAATGTCCATCAGACCATATCAACTCTCTGCACAAAACCCTCCAATGCATTCCTGTCCTGTTAGGAGAGAAGTCAGAGTCAAAAATCTGGTGTAGAAGCCCTGAAGAGCCTGGCTCCATCTTACCTCTCTGCCCCATCTCCTACATCTTCTTCCCTCACTTGGTCTACTACAGTCAAGTTACCCTTCTTGTTTCCTACAAAATCATTCCTACTTCAAGGCATGTGCTCTTGATATTCTCTTTAGAATACTCTTTCCCCAGATAACCACATGGCTTACTTATCTAATTCAAGCCTTTATTTAAATATGAACATTTTAGGGAGACTTTTACTGACCTCCTTAATTAAAATTGTATGAATGCCATTCTGATGTTGCCTGTCCCATTTTTCAGCTCTAATTTTTTCTATAGCACTTATTACCATCTAATAAACTATTATGTATTTAATGTCTGTCTTATCCTGTCTATCTCAGTGAGGGCAGGGATTTTATTAACAACTGTATTCACAGTCCCTAGAACAATATCTAACACACAGTAAGTACTTAATAAATATTTATTAATAAATTAATGGATGATGAAATAAATGCCATTTTATTTGGATTCTATAATAACTTAGCAACTTTGTCTCACAGGTGTCCCAATACTAATGCTCAAACTGATGAATATTATCTTTGGTTCACAGAATCTAAACTCAGACCTTCAATCTTAGTCATCAAGATTAGTGAATGTTATGCTTCTAAAATATGTGCCAATTGTAGTACAGTATCGCAGTGTAATGGTGTAAGAGAAAGGGCAAGACTCAGAAGTTAAAAGATCTTGGTATTAGTTCAGATTAATACCACACAACCATTTGATTAACTGTTATCAGACTCATATCTTTATCTTTGAAATGAGGACCCCAGATTAGATCAAACTTCAGAGTCTTGGGAATCAGGAGTCATTGGTGGAGTGTAGATGAATTTGTGAAATTATTCTGAGAAGTTAATGCATTTAAGTGTGCACCAAGTATAGTTAGTGGACTGAATAATTTTTAGGTCAGTTAGATGTGCATATTCCTATTTTTCAAGCAAATGTAGATATAATCGTGATGATACCCCAGTACAAACATTTTTTAAAAATATAAAACTATATCAAGATAAAAATTTAATGACATCCTAGAATATGTTAGGCACCATGCTAAGTGCTATAAGCAGTTAACAAAAGATATGTTCAAATAATGTAATTTAGTATTCATCTTTAAATCATAAAATTAGTTTCTGAAACATCAGAAAACAAGAGGACACTTAGAGAAGTAAACTTTGTCTCCTAATGAACATTCTTTCTTCAATTCACCAGAGTGAGTAAAACGTTCTATTTTCAACTATCCTTATGTTTGTCCTATTTTAGACCTTTATATTTAATTCCATGTGATTTTCCCAAGCCTTTTAGGTATAATCTGAGTCTCACTTTTATATTAAAAAAATCTGATACTAGATTATTTTGGTTTATTAAATCCCATGATCTCAATGTTCTTCTAAATTATGTGTTAGAATTCATCTAATAATGTAAATGTAGTCAAATCATTGGTGAAATTATTAGTTATTTCATCATTTTCTTAGTTCGGTAACCTTTCAATCATACATTTGACTGGTTTTCCAAAATACAATCAGCACATACTTGACCTTTTGTCTAGGGTGTATCTAGAATTATTGTAGCATATAATTCACAAAAGTCAAGTATGCTTGAATTTCATTTGAGTTAATTGCTAGACTTGAATGAAAACAAGCTATAATTATAAAAATGTAATGTGTTTATAGCTAATGTTGGATATATTCCCTCAGTTTTCATGTGTAGAGACTGCTTCATAAGGTGTTAATGAAGATCTATATTTTGGAAAGGAGATCTTCTTCTAGAAGTTGCTTCATTTTTATTTATAATGTTATTTCATTCTCTTAGGGAGGTGTTATAGTATTTATAGTTCCTTATAATTGAGTGTTTTTAAAAAATATAGTGTTTATAAAATAAGTAAATTTCAATGACATTCATATCTACAGAATAAACACTGAATTTTGCATGAAATAAAGTGCTCTCAAGTTCTGGTCTTTTTGTTCCTTAGCCTCATCTCCTTCAAGTTTCCAAACACTAAACATTCTAAAGTATTTATTGTCAGAATCACTAACACCCCCATGCCTTTAAACCTACAATTTCTGCTACTTCAAATGCTCTTCTGATTGATTTTTCCCTTCCTGTCCTTTCTTTCCATGATTCCACTATATGTTAGGTACAATCATCTATTATTGAACCAGCTAGATTAGTTTCTTAAATCAAATAAAAACATATTTTGTTTTACACACTTGTTATAGGCATAGACAAAGACTCTGAATAAATTCAAATAGAAATAGAAATGTAAGGATTCCTATCATATCAGTCACCTATTTACTAGACTCTTCTTATTAAGATGATGCTTATAACTTAAAGAAAGTTCCAGGCTAGTGAGAAGTTTCTGAAACCTTAGAGATGAATAAAATCTGATTGAAGAATAAAGTGAAACTATGTTTAAGAAGTGCAGATTTGTGAAAGCAACAGTGGACAAAGAAAAGTAGCCGAGGCCAGGCTGTGAATAACCTTACATGAAATTCAGCACTGCTGGTATTTTATCCTCTGGGTAAATGATACAACATCACTGAAGATTATCCATGTTGTTGAAGAAACTATTTACATTTAACATGGGATATAGTATAAATTGATATATTTAATATTTTATATGAAATGAAAGCTACTGAAAATTAATTGATAATACTTATCAGTATGCTTAGTAAACATTTGATGCATTTTTCTCTGCCCAGCATCAATTCCACTTAATGCAAACAGAATTCTATTTTTTTAATTGAATTGACTATTTTCTCATTCATTTCATATGGTTTTCATAGGGCTTACCCAACTCTTAGCTCTATGCATAAGGCCAGGCCAGACCTAAAAAATAAAAGCAGCTTGTTACACTGTCTAGAGTGACTAGGTATTCAATGGTCCAATGAGAGGAAGTCTTGAAATTTTCCCTAGAACCATCAAGAAAGTGAGGCTCTGTTTTTCCAGAGCCTTGAACACCTGGGGTATTCAACAATTTTTCTGTCACTTAATGGGACAGTTTGCCTGAGAATGAAGCTAAAATAAAGGAAACAAAAGAAATGAGAGGAGGTATAGCTGAGGCCCATGGTGATACAATTAAACCCCTGGATAAGTTTTAGCCTAAAGCCACATACCACTCAAAGTTTCATCACTAGTAGACTATTTTCATCATGGCTATGCTGGATTTTTTTAAGTTTATAAATGAATAACATACTAAAACATTTGATCAGATTTGAGCTCTTAACATTTTTGAAAGTAACAACAAATTTACAAATAATGTCATAAGGATTAGCATAGTCTAAAAAGTATCATCATTGGGTATTTAAGTATTGCAAACATTGCTAAACATTTTAATATGGAATGCTATTACTTGGGTCACTTACCAATCAGTTGATAGCATTACTATGACATGGCTCCAGAGGTCCTACTGAGGAATTAATTCCTAGACATCGGTGGCTCATCTGTTTTTTTTTTGTTTTTTTTTTTTTTTTTGTGGTACGTGGGCCTCTCACTGTTGTGGCCTCTCCCGTTGCGGAGCACAGGCTCCAGATGCACAGGCTCAGCGGCCATGGCTCACGGGCCTAGCCACTCCGCGGCATGTGGGATCTTCCCAGACTGGGGCACGAACCCGTGTTCCCTGCATCGGCAGGCAGACTCTCAACCACTGCACCACCAGGGAAGCCCGGTGGCTCATCTTTTACTCAAACTTACTTAAAATCAAATTATGGAACCTTCCACTTATGGCCAAGATTTAGCACACAACTAGATTTTCCTTCTGTCTTAAAAAACTAGAAAACTATGTATAACACATAAGATGATAGCTATTAGCACTAGACAAAAGTAGTTCAAAACTATAGTTCCTGAAAACAAGAAAACAAATGAGGTGAGCCCTAAAATCGCAATAGCTTATTTACTAGAATGTCTTTTCTAAGGTACAGTGCAGGGAGGGGAACCCAAACAGAGTTTGAAGGACTTTATGGGTTAAGAAGTCTTAGTCAAAAAGTAAGAAAAGTCAAAAGAGCTATTTGTGAGACAGGGTACCAAAGAGAAGGAAGCTGCCTAGAGAGAGGTCTCCAGAAATATGGAGTAAGTCTCATCACTACTGATTTGCACATGTGTGAAAGGAACATAACCCAGGTTAGAGAAAGACTCTCAAAAGGAATGAGAAGGACAATTCTAGGATCTCAAGTAGGCCTGGAGAATGTTCACGTATCCAGCAAGAGTGGAAATACCTTCTAATACATATGTCACTGGGTAGAATCCTAAGATTTCAAGGATGGTAATGTCTTCTTATTCTTATACTTAGTCAAGGTAACCTAACTGCAAGAAAGAAATATAACTCAGTACTATGCAAGGAATACAAAATACAGCACCTAAAAATGTAAAATTCATAATATATGTTATCCAAAGCAAAATTACCTGGCATGCAACAAAGCAGGAAGTATGGCCCGCAGTCAGGAGAAAAATTAGTCAATAGAAACAGACCTAGGAATGAGAGAAATGATGGAAATATCAGACAAGAATGTTTAAAAAGCTATTATAAATATGTTCCACATGCTCAAGAAAGTAGAGGAGAACATAAGAAGCTAAAGGAAGAAAAGGAAGGTATAGAAGGATACAAATGAGACATTCAGAGATAAATTTCCAATATAAAAAAAAAGCAGATTAGACAGTGTAGAAAACAAGATTGGCATATTTGAAGATAGAGAAAAAGAAACATCAAAATAAAGCACATGGGCCTCCCTGGTGGCGCAGTGGTTGAGAGTCCGCCTGCCGATGCAGGGGACACGGGTTCGTGCCCCGATCCCGGAGGATCCCACATGCCGCGGAGCAGCTGGGCCCGCGAGCCATGGCCGCGGGGCCTGTGTGTCCGGAGCCTGTGCTCCGCAACGGGAGAGGCCACAGCAGTGAGAGGCCCGCGTACAGCAAAAAAAAAAAAAAAATAAAAAATAAAAAAAAAAATAAATAAAGCACAGAGGGAAAACAAGTTTAAAAATAACAGAGTATCAATGGCCTTTGGGAAAATATCACATAAATTAAAATATATGTAAATGGTGTCCCAGAAATAGGTAAGAAAGAGGAAAAACATTATTTGAAGAAATAATGGTCCAAACTAACCATATTTGCTGAAAACTAGAGCCACAACTTTTTGAAACTAAATGAACCACAAGCAGAAGGAAAATGGTAAAAAAGAAAAAACAGCCCAAGGTTCATTGTAATCAAATTGCTGTAAACCAGTCAGATGAAAAGAAATTCTTAAAAGCAGTAAAGGAAAACTAATATTATGTTCAGAGGAAAAAGAATACTATTAATAAATTTTGCAAGCCAAACTTTCATTGACAAAACAGAAAAAAAAAGTAACCCATCCAAAATGGTAAATCACACTTCATAAAACAATATTCTTCTAAAAACACTATTGTTGAAATAAACTGTCAAGCCACTTGTCGTGAGGAAGATATTTGCAAAACATATATGTGATAATGGGTTTTATTCAGAATACATAAAGAACTCTTACAAACCTAAAGAACTCAAAATTCAATAAAAAGAAAACAACTTGACCCCTCCTTCCAAAAAATATGGACAAAGAATTTGAATAAACACTTCACTGAAGAAGATGTATGGTTGGCTACTAAGTATATAAAATGAGGCAAATTAAAACCACAAAAGTATGACTATGCAACACCTAGAAAAGCTAAAATTTAAAAGGCTGACAATAAATAATATTGGTAAGGATTGGAAGCAACTGATTATATATATATATATATATATATATATATATACACACACACACACACACATATATAAATGTGTATATATACATATATATATATGTATATTTCTGGTGAGAATATAAAATCCCCTTTGGAAAAGAGGTTTACAGTTTATAATAAGGTTAAATAATCACTTAACATATGTCCTAGCAAACCCATTCTTAGGTATCTACTAAGGGAAATGAAAATTTATGTTCATAAAAAATTTATAGGCTGATGTTTATAGACTTTTTATGTTAAACCTAAAGATCAGAAACACATGCATGTTCATCATTTGGTGAATAGATTAACATTATTTTGGTATAGCCATATAATGGATATAATGGACCATTATGAAGCAATAAAGATAAATGGACTGATAACATGCAACATAGATGAATCTCAAAAGCATGTGCTAAGTCAAAGACACCAAACACAAAACAGTATGTAATCTTTGATTTCATTTACATGTTATTCTAATAAAGACAAAGCTAAAGGGACATAAAATGGATCAGTGGTGTTCAGAGGCTGGTAGTCAAGGAAGGGTCGGGGAAATATTTTGATTGCAAAGAGTTGGAAGGAATATTTTATGGTAAAAAGCACTCTATGTAATGATAATGGTGGTGGTTACAAGACTGTATACAGTTTTCAAAACTTATCAAGTTGCACATTTAAAATTAGTTACTTATAATGTATATAAATTCTACCTTAATAAAGCTGATTAAAATCAACAAAATTATCTTAATATATGAAATGAACGTGATTGTCATTTACATGACAGCATAAATATAGCAACATCAGAGATGTTCAAAAAATTAAGTAAATGCATTTACCAATAGGGCATCAGGCGCTGAGATGGACGGTTATGCTAAAAAGTCTCAACTTTAAGTTTCTTTTTTCATACCCCACTTCAGTTTTACATATTCTAAACTCTACAAAATATACTAAGATAAATATTTGATTTCAACTGTTTATAGGAACCCCTACAAAAAATACATGAAGCCTAGCAATCTAAATCGTGGATTATTATATTTTAAAAATGCTTTTTAAAATATTATTCTAACAAAACAGTCAGTATATAGGGTTTTACATTAGTGGCTGTACTACTTACAAGGCATGCATTTTTGCAGAAAAGAGGATGTGTAATATTACTTTGGGACTAAACCTTCTCATTTGTAAAACAAAAATAATTATACTTCTCATATTTGCTCAAGATTATGTTGTGATGTTCAAGCAATTTATTGCAAGTGATTTGCAAATCAAAAAGGTCTATATAAATAAATATTATTTAAAACAAGGTGGTATTGAAGTTCAAAGTTAGAATGCTGGACTCATTGAAGTATGAGTTCAACACATTTTTTAATCTTTCTAAGATTTAATTTCCTTACCAATATGATAAAATAGGGCCTACAACCTACAGTTGTTTTGTTATATAAACTTGAAAGTAGAGAGCACCTGAAAACAGTAAGCAGTCAAAAAGTCACTTTTCTGTTATTATTTTTATTAGTAGGAGCAGTACTACTACTATATTTATAGTTTAGTTAGTTCTAAGATCTTTTCTCCTTCTTTTTCCATTTTGTTCTCTACAGAAGAAAGGAAAGCCCTCCCTTTGTAAGGAACATTTGTATGATTTGTGAATTTTAAGTAACGTATACTGAATTTTAAGTAACATATATTTTAGCAATTTAAAATACTGTGCTACAGGGAGATCAGCTCGGTGCTTTGTGATCACCTAGAGCGGTAGGATAGGGAGGGTGGGAGGGAGGCTCAAGAGGGAGGGGATATGGGGATATATGTATACATATAGCTGATTCACTTTGTTATACAGCAGAAACTAACACAACTTTGTAAAGCAATTATACTCCAATACATATGTTTAAAAATTTTTTTTAAATAAAATAAAATACTGTGCTAGTCAAATATTAAAATATTTACACTGCTAAATACACTGTAGGAAAAAAGGTTTTTGGCATTTTAGGGAAAAAGGCTTAAACTATTAATAGAACCTAAGTTAATTTTAATAGGTCATATTTTAATAAGGAATGTAAAATATACATTTTATATGACCTTGCTCATGGGAATTAAGGTTATTTGTATTCATTATTTAGAAGTATTTTATAGAATAATTTAAGTGAGACAAAGAAGATCTTGAAGACCCTTTCAGTAGCCTTAAGAATTCTTTTCACATCCTTTGCTTTTAACTTTTATAACACCTTAATTCACTGTGGAAGTAGCTCAATTTAGTAGCTATACTTTTCCCCCCAACCATTAAAGGAATCAAGAGTTATAAGATATATTTGGTGTAACTCCATACTTAGTGTGATTGATAATCTTATGTGTCAACTTGAGTAAAATCTAAGGGATGCCCAGATACCTGGTTAAATATTTCTGAGTGTGTCTGTGAGGGTTCGTCAAAAAGAGATTAGCATGTAAATTAGTGGACTGAGTAAAGAAGATCTGCCATCACCAGTGTGGGTGGGCATCATCTATTCCTTTGAGGGCCTTACTAGAACAAAAGAGCAGAAGAAGGGTAGATTTTCTCTCTTTTCCAGCTGGGACATCTCTTCTCTTGCCTTTGGATGTCAGAGCTCCTGGTCTCAGGCCTTCAGACTCTTGGACTTACACGAGACTAAACGTGTGGAGCAAACATTTCACTAGTACATCATAAAATATTATAGTGAGATAAGGCCTTTCTTGATCCCTGGATCCATGATTTTTGTCAATGCAAGCAACAGCACAATATGATACAGAACATACATGGCATTCCAGAGGGTCCTTATTCTTGTCCCACAAGGTATTACACATCTAGGGCCATAACTAAGTCTTTTAAAAGCCATGTCACTGTTCTAAAGGCCAGCTATTACAAGATGGTATGGACCAAAGTAAGACATGTATGGTAGTCAGTTTTCAAGATGGCTCCCAATGAACCTGCCTCCTCATATTACACCATATGTAGTCCCCTCCTGTATTGTACCAGACCAGAGTTGTTCTGTGTGAACAGAATACTGCATGAATAATAGTATGTCACTTATGAGATTAGGTTATAAAATCTATGGCTTCCTATTGGCCTGTCACTTGATCTGCAAGAAATCTTGCTATGAGCAGAGCCCAAAGGACATTCCCAAATAGAAAAGAACAAAAGCTTCCTGCCAACAGTCATGTAAGTGAGCTTGGAAGCACATCCTCAAGTGAGACACTCATGAGAGACACCCTGAATTCGAACCACTAGCTGCTCCTCAGTTTCTAACCTCCAGAAAATGTGCAGAATAATAAATGTTGTTTTAAATCTATAAATTTGGGGTAATTTATTACATAGTAGTAAATAACTGATACAAGCAGTGAATTCCATGATAATGTGCTACACTTCATTTAGTGAAAATGTGTTCCTGTTCAGAAACTATGCCATGTGGAATAGGGCAGTGAACAAGGCATTCTCTAAGTCCACAGAAAGTGGTTTGGGTAGTAGTATTGAGAGTGGGGAATAAATCCACATTGAGGTTAAGTTTACTTCAATGAGAACAAAGTGCTACCTGTCATGGTGGAAGTATTCTTTGCAACAACCTACCACCATGTGAGTAGCTGATTTTCCCCTCTATATTCCTTCCACCCCCGTATAGAAAAGATGCCATTTCTGCAGCTCAGTGATGGTCACTTTAAGTCTTTAATCACTTTTAAAAATTAAGTTATTAATCTCCCAATATGTTTAAGTGTGTCTCCCAGCAGAATGTAAGTGGATATAAAAATGTTTATTCTATTAGTTTGTCTGTCATTTTCTATGTAAGTACAGTCATAGTTACATCAATAAATAGTTCATCTGAAACATATTGTGATTGTGCCTAAGTATAAACATGACAATATATTTACACTATATAACACAAGAATGGGAAGAATTTTTTAAGTTAAATAGTGCATTATCATAATGGGGGCTTTAAAAATGCCTCGCTCAGCAATGCAGTCTAGGAGACGCAAAACCCTGAAGGCTGTGGAAGACAAGAATGACACACAGAAAACGTTATCTAACAGTCATATTACTTCTATGAGTAGATGGAACCCTTGACAGTCTGAAAACAAAAATAAAATTATAACAGAGATGATTCTCAACAGGTTTCTCTCTCTATATATATATATGAATTAGAATATTAGAATACTATAATATAGATAGGTCTTCACTGGATAAAAATCTACTGTCAAGGGAAAAATATTAACATGGACCTGTGTCTACCCAAATCTAGCAACGAAGAAAGACTAGATATAGTTTTTTAAATGATTATGTAAAAAAAAAATGCAAACATTTTATAAATGTGATTTTGTTCATTTTTATTCCACTCACATTCTTTAAGGAAGATTTTCATTAAGCTTTAAAACAAGTGAATCAGTTTATGCTTATGAAATAATTTATGCTTATAAAATTAAAAATACACAGTAATGCAAAAGTACTCAACATTAAATTAATTAATTGAATATTTGAGAGTGGAAAGTTATTTGTACTATAATGTTCTTTCATTGTAAGGCTTAGTATCATTAGAAAATATCTCAGTAAATATTTGTATGGTGGCTGATTTTCAATATGGAATATTGTTTTCAACAGCTTATCTTCAGGGAAGCTTCTGTTTCTTTATATGGTTTATGGAGTTATGCCAAATACAAATATCAAACTGACCTCAAAACTTGTTTCATTTATTTTTGAATTATTAATTTTAGCTGTTAAAAATTCATTTTTCGGGCTTCCCTAGTGGCGCAGTGGTTGAGAGTCTGCCTGCCGATTCAGGGGACACGGGTTCGTGCCCTGTTCTGGGAGGATCCCACATGCCGTGAAGCAGCTAGGCCCGTGAGCCTAATGGCCACTGAGCCTGCGCGTCCAGAGCCTGTGCTCTGCAACGGGAGAGGCCACAACAGTGAAAGGCCCGTGTACCACACACACAAAAAAAATTCATTTTTCTGTGTAAAGGGAAAAGACAAGTTTTTATTATTGCAATTATTGTTTTTCTGTGTTTGATATAGGATAAAATAGAAAGTAAAAGTGTATTTTTCATAAAGGTATGTATATATCCAAATATTTTCAATGTTATTTTTATCCAATACTGATATATTTTATCTATTTGTTTCATATCAAAATAATCTATAGAGCACATACTATATATATTAAAATGTCATTCAGCCCAAATCATATATCACACAATATGTTTATTTTAAAATTTATCCTCTTAAGAATATTTTAAAGCCATGCCCAAGCATCATACTGTTTTAGCCCATACTATTTCAACATAATCTCTACAGAATCTCAGCATAATCCTACATAACTGCAATGTCATTATGATGCCTAACAAAATTAGCATCAACACCTTGGCATCATCTCTTACCTGACCAGTGTTCAAGTACCCTCATTCTCTATGCCCCCCAAGTATCTAGAACTACAGTATTATGTAGTTCGTTTGTATAAAACAGGACCCACATGGATAGACTCAGAATGTCTGTTAAAAAGTCAATTTACTCATAGGTTGGAAGAGACAGTACGTAAGACTCACAAATAACATCTTTTGACAGTGGAAAAAGTATACGGGCTTTTGCTCTGATACATAACTTGCTCTGATCTAGAAAAATCTAGACGTTGAAAAGCTCTAAGTGTAAATGTAATTTATTACATTTTTATATTGCATACATTTTAGAAAAATAGTCATGTAGGAATGACAAGATTTAAGTACCAGTTCTTTTGCTGAATCATCATATTAACTTGTTCACTGTATTTCCCTGCATCTTGTTTATTTCACACAGAAGAATATATCACAAGTCCTGCTTAAAAATAGATCTATTGTATAAAAGTAGATAAGTACTTTTTAATATGTGAATTACTTTAGTTGAGTTACAGATAAAAATCATAGGCACTCCGAATATGAATATGAATTTTATTTTATTCATTTAAGCTAGTCTACAGTTACTAAGAACTTGCCACATTACAGACTAGACCATGGGGTAATATTCATAAAAGGAAAGTGCTTATTTTAGGGGATTATAATTAAATAGTGGTATAATCAAATGTGTTCCTGTGTTTGTAAAGAGGGGAGATGGAATGTGGAAGCCAAGGAGGGGTTACAGGGAACAATTAAATTAAAAAGATTATTAGAGCTTTGATTATGATTAAAATATGCATATTGCACATATTAGGGGTAGAGAAGAAAAATTTTTATGAAACTAGAAAAAAATAAGCTCCAGGACAAATAGTATCAAATTAAACAACAAAGTTGTTGTAAACTGTTTGTCTTATAGCTTTAAGTATTAACGTCAATTTATTATTTAAAACTTTATTATTTGAATACCTCTTCTAATTGAAACATATATCACCCTCCAGTTTTAAGACTACGTTTTGCTATGGGAGTGAAGATATTTCATTTAGCTGTACTGCCTTGAATAAATAAGTTAACTTCTCTGGGCTTCAGGTTTCTCACCCAGATACTGAGTGAATGTGCTGCAGTTTAGTTTTGCCAAGATTACTTTCAGTTAAATATACCTATGATTCTTTTTTTTTTCTTGAGAATGACCATAGGATTAGTTCATTTTAAATGTTCAATTTATTAGACAATTACAATTTTAAAGTTCTATAACCATATGCTTAATATATGCTTAAATATTTCAAAAATTACGATAATTGTGTAAAGTGACAAAATATGGTAGTAGTAATATAGCTTATGGGCTAAATGTATATGCTGCTTTTTCATCAAGTTCCTTAGTATTTACCATGAGTCACAAACACTAGTCATCTGGGAAGCAGCAGAAAAGTCAACCAGACAACATTTATAAAAATACAGTTTCCTGACCACAATATTTAGAAATTCATATTCCTAAATTTGGGTTCAGCTACTGTAATCTGTAATTTTAAAGAGCACATCAGTAGATTCTGGTTGGTAGTTAGACTTAAGAATCTATAATATTTCTTTCACTTACATAATATCCTCATTTACTTTGTTGAAACTGATAATAAAATATATGTCCAAGGTTATTAAATCTTCAACAAAGTCACATAAAATTTCAGGAACAAATCACGGATAATATACAAGACTTCCACTGATCTTTGAAAATGTGGCAATTTACTTTATTAGAATATCAATGATTCATTCCATTTATATGCTATCATCTGAATTGTATATTTAAGTTATGATGTATTAATATTAAACTATAACTGAGAACATATTAGTGCAATTCTTTATAAAAGTACTATAATATATACAAAGTGCATATAAAAGTTATAAAAGCTGACGTGTTTTAGGGTTTAATCTGCTTTAACAAAAACTCAAAGCATTCTTTATTGGGTTAGGAATTACATATACCATAAAGAAAAGAACAATCAACTAATTTCTGCAATAACATATAGAAAAGAAATGCCTTAAATTATTTAAGGAATGTTTTTAAAATTATATTCAAATTATTTCTCTTCTAAACCACTACTGCAATAAAACAACAACAATAAAAAATCAACAACAAAATTCCTATGTTGAATTATTCTGTCTAGTCCACAGCCACAAATTCAAAATTATCGATGTCCTAAGATCACTTTTGTAAGACTTCACTATCCTGGTGGTTTAAATCAACCAAACCTTTTTGATTCAAAACATAAGTATATAAATCTAACAATTATATGGGGAGGAGGAGCAGAATTGTTCAGTCTGAATAATAAAATAGGTCCAGAGAGTTGACTCAGTACTTTTTTTTTGAATTGAATAAATTTGACATGTTACATTGTGTAAGTTTTACTTTGATACATTTATACATCATAATATGATTGTGATGTAGCAATATTTATCACATTACATAAAATCACATTACATACATGTTATACTACATACTGCAATTATACTACAATATTATTATTTATATTCATTATAAAATGCATTAGATGTCTATGTACTCTTATTACCATCCTGCCCTCCCATCTCAGAGTATTGGGTTTCCTATACTGTTCCGCTTAAGCACATTTCTTTACTTAAACTTCAGCTTTATAGGATATCTATCTCTCTCCTTCATTTTAACTCCTGTAGAACGTTGTTAGGCCATTTGTCCTTGACTTTCCACAAGCATTTCGTATTATTCATTTTATTATTATTTTTTATTATCAATTTTCTGCCATCTAGGACTAAGATACCACTTAAACCCCAAGGTCAAATGTCAGAATGTTTGTAGTGTTCTCTGAAGTACTGGGGTCAGTAAATATTTAAAACTCTTTGAACCCACACCCATCTCTCAGGTTCTTTAAGGAGTCCTGAGGATCTATATATGTCCAAATCATCTCAGATTAAGATTTCTTGCCTTTATAGAGTTTTTAATCCTGGATATTTTATTGTGCTCCTTTTCCCAACCCTTTTAAATATGATTTCACAATGTTGAGCATCTCCTTGAGGACTGCACTGTTCCAAAATGTGTGCTAGTTATTTTGAGAATACAGAGAGGTATTACAGTGTAAAACAACAGAACAAATAGCGTATGGCTAAATTGTAGACTTTACCACGGTGGTTCTAACCTCTGACTATTCTTGCCATAGGAAACTCCTCACTCATTGTCTTCAGTGGCATTGATCTCTTCCATACCAATTACTTTGCATAAAAATCTTGTTGCATTTTTAGGCAAAGCCTTTCAACCCAAAGTGGTCACTGAGGTATTACATCTAAATAAAATCCAAGTCCCATTCTGGAGAGATTTCCTCCTATCCAAATTATCCGTACCAATCCCTGTTGTTTTGCTTTTCAAATTCCTCAACCAGGACTGGGGCAATGACTTTTTAATTAGTCTCTACTCTATCAATTTCTCCTTGTTCCAGTCCATGCAAACGTTGGCAGAGAAATTGGAGAACAGCAATGTAGGAAAAAATAGTACCTGAGATAATAGTTGTAATTTTTAAAAATTAAACTTAAATCTTTTATTTCCTTAGCTCTGTGCCCCAATTTTTAATAATTTGTCAGTGCTCATAGGATAAAAATGAATGTTGTTTGCCTAGTATTTCAAGATCTTCTACAGTTCAACTTTATGTGCCCTTTGTGCTGGTCTGGGCAGTTTGCCCACTGCCATCTAGAATGCACCATGGACATTCCTGTCCATTGTGATTGCTTCTACTTCTGCCTGTCTTATGCTTTCCTTTTTTAAAAAAAAATCATCTACATGTTATTCATTCTTTCAGACTCAATGTTCTTTTACTTCTATTATTATTTCCTTCTCAGGGCAGGCAAAACTGAAATTCATAAATTTTCCCTAACTAAAAGAGGAAAAGAGATTTAGACAAGTTATTAGTTGTATATTCAGGTTTTAATAACTCTAGATGATTGTCCCGCCATCAGACTCTTAGACAATGAATCCCTTCCACCAACCACCACTGTAAATTTTAGGAATAAAAAATAAACAGTACTCAAGTTTTATTCTCAATCCCAAATAACCATTTAGAGCAATAAAACCCTAGAAAATACTTTAATGTATTTGATTACCAGAAAATTCTAAAACTTAAAATTCATATTCACATAGGAATACAATAAATAAATTTCAAAAGAGACATACATCTCTGTTAAAGAATTGAAGCATCTTACTATAGTAGAAATAATAATTTTATGAAATAAAATAAATCTAGTATAAAACTAAATTGTGGGTACATATAGAGCAATCTATTAATTATAATTCCATTCCTTTAGTTTCATAACTTATTGTGGACTTAATTCAGAGTCTTGATTATTTTTCTTTATACCCGTCTCCAAACTTCCACATCTCAGGTGTTCTTTAAAATTATGTATTTAACATCTCTTAGTGGATTTATTTCCTTTGTAAATAATCTTCAATGGCCCATTAATTCTATCACTTCCACATATTTTATGTTCTATCATCATAAAAATGGACATTGACTTAAGCAACATTCTATCTTTATTGATAGTGACAGCTTATAACTCTTGGCATATAATGTAGCTTAGAATTTTTTGAAACGTGAGTTAGATGCACTTTGAAAATGTAAGTAAGGTAAGAAAGGGTTGTAATAGAAGGACAATTAAGAATTATTTTATGAATAAGACAGTGGAAATGTTATCAAACAAGGATTGTGATACAGCAACTAAATATTTTGACAACATACTATTTAGTTAGCTATATTGTTATACTGATAATAAATTATGTCTATATTTCTAAATATTACATATTTCTGGTTCTTACCAAAGAATATCCACTATAAATCTTCCTAAGCTACCCCCATTCCACATCACTGTGTGTTTTTTTTTTCTTTCCTATTCTCTGCTGTTAAAGTTCAGCAAGTAGCTTTTATCACTCATTGTGAGAATTGCTATATTTAAGATTTCTCTAGTTATATTTAAACTGTAATGGGATTAGCCCAGAGTACTTGTTTTTGGTCCAGAATCAAAACGACCCTTGCTTGTTTATGGTCTCTCAATATAGTATCTCCGGTTATGGAAATGACATTCTGTGAAAAAGAATTTTAGAAAGCAGTAAGGCAAATAAACGTTTACAGACAACTGGTTAGCACCCTTATTCAGTCTTTGCCTAGGAGCTGGAGACCAGCCAGTACCAAAAAATTCTGCAATGAAGTCTATGGAAAATTAGTGTCACTTAGCATACTTCTTGGGATTTACATATTTTGGGTCATTTACCTTACCATGAAACAACCAAAAGAAGTACATAGTAAGTCTGATTATCAGTGGAACTAAAAATATGCTACGATAAGATATTGCACTATCTTTCTTCACTGGGGCATATTTTTAGTTCTCAGTGGTCATCTGTAATGAAGTCAAGTCTTTATCTGTCTTCTACTACTCATTTCTCACATTAACACAGCTTTGCTCAGTCAGAAGTCTACACTTTCTTTGTATCAGAGCCTTTTGATCCTACTTCATGTCTTAGTCTATTTGGGCTGCCATAATGAGATGTCACAAAATGTCTTAAATGAAAAAGAAATATTTTCTCACACTTTCTGGAACTGCAAGCCTGAGATCAAGGTACCAGCATGATTTGGTTTGTGGTGGGAGCTCTCTTTCTGGCTTGTAAATGACTGCCTTCTTACTGTGTGTTCACCTGACCTTTCTCTGGTGCCTGTGCATGGAGAGAGGGAGCAATCTCTCTCTTCCTCTTCTTATAAACTCATAAATCCTATCAGATTAGGATCCTGCCCTAATCTTCCTAAAAATCCTATCTCTAAATATAGTCACACTGAGGGTTAAAACCTCAACATATAAATTTGTGGAAGGAACAATTCAGTCCATAGCACTTTACCTCCAAAACCTGCTGTCTTTTTATTTTTTAATTAATTTTTATTGGAGTATAGTTTCTTTACAATGTTGGGTTAGTTTCTGCCGTATAGCAAAGTGAATCAGTTATACATATACATATATCCACTCTTTTTTAGATTTCCTTCCCATTTAGGTCACCACAGAGCACTGAGTAGAGCTCCCTGTGCTGTACAGTAGGTTCTCATCAGTTATCTATTTTATATATAGTAGTGTATACACGTCAATCCCAATCTCCCAATTCATCCCACCCCTCCCTTTGCCACCGTGGTAACCATGAGTTTGTTTTCTACATTTACAACTCTATTTCTGCTTTGCAGATAAGTTCATCTGTACCATTTTTCTCTTTTTAGTTTGCCCCTCAGTGTGTATGCTTCAAGGTGATTTGCTGTATCCTTACTGATAAAAAGAATCCCATCTTGTAACTGGGAGGGGAAGCACATTGTTTTCTGCCCACATAGACCCAATAGCTAATTCTAAATTCATTCGTTTCTTGTAGTTTTTGTTCTATTTTCTAATAATCCTGATCTTCCCTCACCATCCTGAAGCATCTGGCTTGATACAACAGTGGAAGCCTGGCTAATACAACTGGTCTTAATTTATGAGTTAGATAAATTTATTGTAAGTGCAGATAACAGAAACGTATTCTGGATAGTTAAATTAATGAAGTAAATTATTGGTAGGCTCTGAGGTATCAGGCATATTATAAGAAATAGCTGAATTATCATAGCTAAGGATGTGATGAAACCAGTTCCCTCCAAAGCAACTCAGTAGTAGAAATTCATGGACCTTCTCTCCAAAATCTGCAGAAATGAAGTTCAGATCCAGTGACATTTCATTTCTGTTTTTGCTACTGGTAAATATTAAATATGTATTTTTAAAATTTTACATATGGCCCATTTGCTAAGTTACCCACCCACCTCTGAGGTAATCACCAAGAGTCAGTCAATAGGATTATATGGCATATGGCCTCTGTATTTGGGGCAAATCTAAAAAAGGCAGCAATCAGTTATGAGCTAGAAAGTAAGTACAAGAATTATCTATACTGATTGCAAAGAATTTACAAACATAAAAGAAAGAAATATGACAAATATGGTGAATAATAAACAGTATGTTTAGAGACATAAAGCTTTTGCAACCTATAAAGGAGAAAGCTCAAAGCAAAAATATCTAAAGCATTGCATTCCTTTCTATATCACCACTTAACATCACAGCCATATTTACCATAAAGTATTTTCAACATTAGACAGGAATTATGCAATTAGGCACAATATAACTTTCTTTCATGACTGGAACAGATAGAGTAAACATATTCAATTTACCCACTCTTTGCCCAATATTCTGACAAATCCCACTAGGTTTTACCATAATTAACATAATTTCCTAATGTTTTGCTCTGCCTAATGGATTTTGAGTATGTTCAACCTTTAGAGGCATCCATATCAGTGTGTTTAGTGTAATGCAATAAAATTCTCTCTGAAGGCTCAACTCCCAAAACCTGCCAAGTAAGGTTCTTGGATTAACTCACTCCTTACAATGGGGTAACAGCATCTGGTACCAATTTTAGAATCTATTAGTACAGCTTGGTGGGTAGTCACACAAAACAATATATGACCATAGTATCCTACGATTTTTCTTTTCAGAACTTGTTTTTTCCACATTTTCCATGTAAGTTCAATTTTGTGACTTTTATTTTATATTATTAAATCTGAGGAAAATGCTGTATTTAGTTGAGACTTGACTATTTTCACTCCAGTCTGTAATCTATGTGAATAAATCTATCTATCTATTATCTATCTATCATCTATCTATGTAATCTCCTTTAAATGGAAAGTCTAGAGCAGTATTATTTAATACAGTAGCCACTAGTCAAATGTGGCTATTAAACATTTGAAATGTGGCTAGTCTGATGAAATGCTGTCAATGTAAAACAAACACTATATATATATATATTTTTTTTTTTTTTTTTTTTTTTTTTTTTTGCGGTATGCGGGCCTCTCACTGTTGTGGCCTCCCCCGTTGCGGAGCACAGGCTCCGGACGCGCAGGCTCCGGACGCGCAGGCTCAGCAGCCATGGCTCACGGGCCCAGCCGCCCCGCGGCATATGGGATCCTCCCAGACCGGGGCACGAACCCGTATCCCCTGCATCGGCAGGCGGACTCTCAACCACTTGCGCCACCAGGGAGGCCCCAAACACTATATTTTGAAGACAGTATGAAAATATCTCAATAATCTTTGATTTAATGATGAAATAATATTTTAGAAATATTGGTTTAAATAAAATGTATTATTAAAATTTCACCTTCTTCATTGCCTTTTAAAAATATGATATTTAGAAAATTTAAAATTATATATGAGGTTTCATTACTTTTCTATTGGACAGTACTGGTCTAAAGTTGAAGCATTTGTTAAGTAAATGTTTAAACAAATGCTTTTCTAATGATTAGACAAAAATCTGAATTACTGTTAATAAAATACTAATTATGTAACAGGTTTATAATTTTTTCTGCTCAAAACAAAACTGGCATTATCTCTTTCACAATTATGGTTTAATCCTGTTATAAGGTGTGTACTCATGGGATTTGCTGATGAGATTATTTTATTTAAATAAAATGTTATCAATAACAGTAAGAGTATACTTCTATTCTCTACTAAGGAAAATATGTTTTTAATACTGGGAAATTATTTTTATAATGAATAGCAATTGTCTAATATGTTGTTTTATGAAGTCAGTTTGCTGCTTAAAAATACATATTTTTATATTGGAGCCAACCAAATGTTGTTTCTTCCTTTGAGAAAAATCTCACTTATCCTTGCACTTGCCTCTCCCTGACCTCTCCATTGCAGATCAACTATAGTACAAAGTTCTGTCTATGAACTAGTGGGTTATTTCAATGACTCTTATTAGCAAGTGGGCAAAGAACAGATTAGGTAAATGACTCTTTTTTCAATATTCTATTTGCTTAAAGGGGTGCATTTATACTACTATGGACTGAATAATTGTGTTTAACCAAAATTCATATATTAAAGCCCTACGCTCCACTGACCCACAAGGTGATGGTACTTGGAGATGGAGCCTTTGGGAGGTAATTAAGGTCATATGAGATCATGACAGTGGAGTCCTTATGGTGGGATTAGTGTCCTTATAGGAGATACCAGAGAGCTTGCTCTCTCTCTCTCTCTCTGCCATGTGCAAGCCAAGAGAACTCTCACCAAAAACCTTCCATGCTGGCACCCTGATCTCAGATGTATACTTTCCAGAACTGAGAGAAACAAATTTCTGTTGTTTAAGCCATCTAATCTATGGTACTTTTTTAATGGAAGCCTGAGTGAGCTAAGGCATATATTAATAGAATTCATAATAAACATCATTTATAATAAATCCCCTAGTGTTAAATACTCAGGAAACTGCTGAGAATTAGTTGCATTTCAGAAAGAGTTTCATTATAATTTTGAGAATCTAAATTTAATTATTATCTAATTAGTTGGGATTACATATATTTTTCTGGGAAATTTATTAAAATATTTCTACCCATCTATCAAAGTATGTGAAAGAGGTTAGTTTCTCATAACGTTATATCATTTTGCTTAACTTTGTACAATTTGAGTAACCAAAAACATGAGTTATAAACACAACATTCTTATATTTTTACTATTTACTATTCATTCAATTTTTTGCTTCCAAGAAATCCCTTCACAAATTTGCATATTGGACTGAAATTTCTCTATACCTATATGCTTTTCCAGGATTTGAATATGTTTTTGATCACCATCATGTCCCTAATTTCTTGACTAGATTTCCTCCTTAAAAACAAACCAAAAAAAACAGCCAAAGTGTTCAATATAGAAATAGTGTAAACTCAATAATCTGGTTAGTCAGGTGAAAGTACTTAAGTTTTAACCAAAGAACACAAATTTAAATTACCTACATTCCTCCCTTGCTCCACATGTATAGACTCAGACTTGAGTCAAACTAGTTAATTAATTAATAGATTAGCTAAATAGTTTATAATGAATTGAATTTTGAAATATATCAAATATGCTGTTGAATAAACTGCCCACATCTTTGATGGAAATACTGTTACTAATTTCTCAGAAAAAAAAAAAATTTTCCACAATCATTCCTCCATTCTTCTCCAGATGAAAACATAAATAACTTGAGCAAAGTTTGAAATTTCAAAAATTGTCTTGCCATCAAAGGTTAATTTTTTATGATTCCTAATCTTTACTTAATGTTTACTTGTTCCTTATGACAGTGTCAAACAGAAACATTATTTTTATGAGCAAAAGAAATTCTCAGTAGTGCTTTACAAATGGATTCTGCAAACTATAATTCATAAGAGGTGACATCCCTTGTAATTGCATCTGAGTATTCTCTTATGTGTGTTCTGCCAGGAATATATTAAATCACAGTTGCTGCCCCTAGCTACTCTTTAGTGTTTTCATTTCTGGCCCAGATCCCAACTTAGAAAACCAATAAATTCTTCTTTATACATGAAACTGTCTTTATTATCTTTCTCGTTGCTGTGTTCATCGGTCTTTTAATGGTTGAGTGGATCCCCTTGGTGTCATTGTTATTATTACATCTCTCAAACAGCTGTAAGACAAAATTAAACAGTCTTCCACAGTATGAGGTCAAAGATATGACTCCTTTACTTTGACTCTAAAACCAGACTAGGATATTAATTCTTTTTTGGCAAGGAAGCCTTGGTCTACAAAATCTTATTTGAGCCACATTCTGCAAAAAGTCAAGTTTTCAGTGGATTAAAAAACCAAGCCAAACCAAAACACCAAAAACAGCCTCATGGTGAAATACCAAAGAAAAACTGATTTTTTTTCTTTTGTACTAGGGAACATTTTAATGTTCTTCCAATCTAGGAGCCAGATTCTTAGATGTCATTTCACCATAAAGTAATTTAGTTTTCAATTATGCACAGAAAGTTTATATAATAAATATACTGAAAAGGAAATAAAGATCCCAAAGTTCTATTAATAATTCTAAATCTAGCATTTTGTATATTAACTCACTGATCTATATATCTGCAGATAAACTCTACATAGGGCAAATCAAGTTCATTAATACTGAAAAGTTCACATATATGCTTATTATTTTCATACAGATTCATGTGAAATCAGAATTTAAGAATGATTTCAAAAGTATGGGTTGTATTTTCTTACTGCTTGCAATGACAATCAATTTCAAAGATTGTCTTTATTTCAACTTTGAATTGAGTAATAATATTTTGTCTATAATTCTGTAAATTTCCTTTCCCTACAATAAAAGTTTTTTATCTCTTTCTCAATAATTTTTTACCATAGGAAACTGCATATCTGTCAACCTATATTTAGTCACCACTTAAGTAAATTATAAAAAAAATTACTTTACTATATAGACCTGAAATTTCATGTTTAAAAATGAAAAACTTTTAAATAGAATCCAATGTAAATTTCTATTTCAGTATCTTTTCTTCTTTCAGTTTTGAGTGTATATGCAAATTCTTGACAGTGTCTCAAATAATTGTAAATCTTCTTATTCATGTAGGCTTGTGGTATGAAGGTACAGTCATTTTTGTCAGCTATAGAAGACAAACAAATATCTTCAATTAAGGCTCTAATAATTTGAGTAGCTATGTGACTGGCCAAAGGTCGGTACAACCAGGACAAGAACAGCATGTAAGGTTCTACAACAGTTTCTGTAGTTTTCACTTTTTAAAAATTTGTCAGTTAAAAGTGAACAGTGAGAATTAAATACTTATATTTACATATACACAAGGTAAGCTGTGTAAGCATATATTTTTTTGATAACAGATCAATTTTAATTCTAGCACCTAAAGCTATACAAGGGTATGCTTTATAAACTCCATGGGACTCCTGTACACATTCAATAAAGTGACAAGTGTGCAACACCATCTAGTATCTCAAAATCAGGAACATACTTTTGAATTGTTTAAACACAAACTACAGGATTAAAAACAAAATCAGAAGTCATCCACAGTTAAACTAGTTGTCAGTTAAAAGTTTTACCACTTAACTACTTGATATAACAGGCAATATCTAGTAGGAGATATTAGAAGTGATTTCAGTTTCTCATTCTGTTGTACTCTATTGGGAAGGTTTCTCCAATAGAGTAGTGGGTATTTCATATCCTTATGAAAGTGGGTAGAGAGGGAACATATCTCAACATAATAAAAGCTATGTATGGCAAACCCACAGCCAATACAATACTCAACAGTAAAGAGCTGAAAACTTTTCCACTAAAATCTGGAACAAGACAAAGATGCCCACTCTCACCACTTCTCTTCAGCATAGTTTTGGAAGTCTTAGCCACAGCAATCAGACAAGGAAAAGAAATAAAATGTATTCAAATTGGTAGGGAAGAGGTAAAATTGTCATTATACACAGATAACATGATACTATATATAGAAAACTCTAAAGACTTCACACGAAACTATTAGAACTGATAAACGAATTCAGCAAGGTAGAAGGATACAAGATTAACATACAGAAATTGGTTGCATTTCTTGACACTAACAATGAAATATTAGAATGGGAATGTTAACAACCAATCCCTTTTAAAATATCATTAAAAATACTTAGGAATAAACCTCAGCAAGTAGGTGAAAGACATATGCTGAGAACTACAAAACATTAATAAAGAGAATTGCAGATGATTCAAAGAAATTGAAAGATATCTCATGTTCTTGGATGGGAAAAATTAATATTGTTAAAATGGCTATACTACCCAAAGCAATCTACAGATTTAATGCAATACCTATCAAAATACCCATGACATTTTCCACAGAGCTAAAATAAATCATCCTAAATTTTATATGGAACCATAAAAGACCCAGAATATCCAAAGCAATCTGAGGGGGAAAAAAAAAAAAGCAGGAGGCATAATCCTCCCAGACTTAAGACAATACTATAAAGCTACATCTATCAAGACAGCATGGTACTGGCACAAAAACAGACATATGGATCAATGGAATGGAATAGACAGCCCAAAAATAAACCCATACACCCATGGACAATTAATCTTCAACAAAGGAGGCAAGAATATATAATGGGGCAAAGACAGTCTCTTCAACAAGTGGTGTTGGGAAAGTTGGACAGCCACATGTAAATCAATGACGCTAGAACACACCCTCACACCATATGCAAAAATAAACTCAAAATGGCTTAAAGACTTAAATAAAGACAAGACACCATAAAACTCCTAGAAGAGAACATAGGCAAAACATTCTCTGACATAAATCATACCAATGTTTTCTTAGGTCAGTCTCCCAAGGCAATAAAAATAAAAGCAAAAAGTAAACAAATGAGACAATCAAACACAAGCTTTTGTACAGCAAAGGAAACCATAAACAAAATGCAAAGACAACCTATGGACTGGGAGAAAACATTTGCAAATGATGTGACCAAAAGGGGATTAATTTCCAAAATATACAAACAGCTCATACAGGTCAATATCAAAACAAACAAACAAACAACCCAATCAAAAAATGAGCAGAAGACCTAAACAGACATTTCTCCAAAGATGACATATTTATGGCCCACAGGCACATAAAAAGATGCTCATCATTGCTAATTATTAAAGAAATGCAAATCAAAACAACCAACGAGGTACCCCTCACACCAGTCAGAATGTCCATTATTAAAAAGTCTACAGATAATAAATACTGGAGAGGGTGTGGAGAAAAGGTAACCCTCTTACACTGCTGGTGGGAATGTAAATAGGTTCAGCCAATATGGAAAAGAGTATAGAGCAGTGTTCCCCAACATTTTTGGCACCAGGGACCAGTTTCATGAAAGACAATTTTTCCACGGATGTGGGGGGGATGGTTCAGGTGGTAATGTGAATGATGGGGAGTGATGGGGTGCGATAGATGAAGCTTCGCTCACTCGCTCCTGGCTCACCTCCTGCTGTGTGGCTCAATTCCTAATAGGCCGTGGACCGCTACTGGTCTGTGGCCCAGGGGTTGCAGACCCCTGGTATAGAGGCTCCTTTAAAAACTAAAACTAGAACTACCATATGATCCAGCAATCCCACTCCTGGGCATATACCCAGAGAAAACTCTAGTTTGAAAAGATACATACACCCTTATGTTCATAGCAGCACTATTTACAATAGCCAAGACATGAAAACAACCTAAGTGTCCATCGACAGAAAAATGGATAAAGAAGATATAATATATATACATATATATGTATAAATGTGTGTGTGTATATATATATATATATATATATATATATATATATACACACACAATGAATATTACTCAGCCATTAAAAATAATGAAAAATTTTAGCAACATGGATGCAACTAGAGATTATCATACTAAGTGAAATAAGTCAGAAAGAGAAAGACAAATACCATATGATATCACTTATATGTGGAATCTAAAATATGACACAAATGAATATATCTAAGAAACAAAAACAGACTCACAGATATAGAGAACAGATGTGTGGTTGCCAAGGGGGGGTGTGGGGGAGGGAAGGACTGGGAGTGTGGGATTAGCAGATGTAAACTATTATATATAGGATTGATAAACAAGGTCCTACTGTATAGCACAGGGAACTATATTCAATACCTGTGATAAACCATAATGGAAAAGAATATGATTATAGAGAGACAAAAGTAACAACAAAAAATCTAATGGGAAACATTGCCTTTTCTTCAATGTTACACAATCTCAGCAGGGTTTATATAATTAAAAGTTTACATTATTAAATATAGCACCCAGACAGTTCTGGTCTGCAATGTAAGCTGAATTGGTTGGCATTTCTGAGACCATTAATTTGGGCAGAACTAAGCCATTTTAAGTTACACTTAAGCATTGTGTGTGTGTGCATGTGTGTGTTTGTGCATGTGAATTTAATTTTCAGCCTTCTAAAAGTGTTTTTCTAATCACAATGCTCCTTGAATCCTCAGTTGCAGACTCTAGACATGTTTTATTGTTTTCCCCCAGTTAAAGTTTCAGACTTCAAATATGAGACTACTTTATCAATCACAAAATGGAGAAGAGTTTAAAACCAAGAGAATTCACTATGTTTAAAATATATTAAAATTATTTGCAATGAAATATGTAATGCTCAACTGATTTCATTATAAAGTGATAGTTTTAATGTGTATTTTAGTAGGTCAGGAAATCTAAGCATAAAAAGGAAAAAAAAAAAAACTATACCTATCCCATTTATTTAGCATCCCATAGCTCTTCCATGACAGTGTCGTCAAACTAATTTTATTGACTGCCTACTATTTGCCAGTTCTTATGCTAAGTACTGAAAAGAAAAAGACTAATAAGAAAAACAACTATATTAAAAGGGGTTTCAGTCTGGTAGATGAAATGGGAAGAGCCTGCCATGTGCCAGGAAATATAAATCTTTTAATATGTATTATCTTGGTTGGCAGTATAACATAATGTTTAAATATATGAACTGAAGCTAAACTGCATACTTACTAATGAATGGTCAAAGGCTATCTATAAAATTGGATAATAACCTTGTCACTGAGATCTGGGAAGTCAAACACTGATTTGATAGTGTTTGGAGGAAGCCTCAACCCTGAGTCACAGAGAAGAATGTTAGCAGACCTACATCTAACTTTATCTGAGCAAGAAATAATCTGTGGTGCTAAATCACTGCAATTTGGGGGTCTGTATGGTATATCTGTAACCATAGTGCAGCCTACCCAGACCAATATCTTGTAGTATTGTGTTGCCATAATAAAATCCTAGACAGTGAGTAGTTGGGCTGCCGCTTGCAACAAACTGAACTATCCTATTCAATTTGTCCATTTTTTTTCTTTTGTTTTTTGTAGCATGTGGGCTCTCGTGTTGAGACCCATGGGCTTAGTTCCCCACCAGAGATCAAACCCGTGTCCCCTTCACTGGGAGGTGGATTCTTTACCACTGGACCACCAAAGAAATCCCTCAATTTGTCCGTTTCTAAAACAAGGTTGAGTCCTTTACATTTGATTCAAAATATCCCTAATTCAAACACATATTTAATAAAAACCAGAGAGTGGCATGGACATATATACACTACCAAATGTAAAATAGCTAGTGGGAAGCAGCCACATAGCACAGCTCGGTGCTTTGTGACCACCTAGAAGGGTGGGATAGGGAGGGTGGGACGGAGACGCAAGAGGGAGAAGATATGGGGATATATGTTTATGTATAGCTGATTCACTTTGTTATAAAGCAGAAACTAACACACCATTGTAAAGCAATTATACTCCAATAAAGATGTTAAAAAAAACTATAAAAATGCAAAGATTTGGGTTTTTTTTTTTTTTTTTTTTTTTTTTTTTTAGCCGCGTGGCATGTGGGATCTTAATTCCCTGACCAGGGATCAAACCCGCGCTCCTTGCATTGGAAGTGTGGAGTCTTAACCACTGGACTGCCAGGGAAGTCCCGTAGGATTTGGGTATCTTAAAAATAAACAAGACAGTTAATTTGCTTCAAGGAACACTCAAGATAATAAAGAAGGTAAATATGTAGGAAAATAATTGATATTTAGAATAGTATATCCCTATTAAGTAATATACTAAGTTCAAGAGAGCTTAGAGAATGTGCAATAAATTGAGCTTGAAGGTATCAAGGAGGGCTTTGCAGAATGGAGAGTTTTTAAGTAATGTTTTAAAGGAAAACATGAATTTGGCAGATGGAAATGACAATTAGCTGGTCCAAAGAGAGTGAACAGTAATGTGCAAAAGTAAGAAAAATGGGGCTTCCCTGGTGGCGCAGTGGTTGAGAGTCTGCTTGCCGATACAGGGGACACGGTTTTGTGCCCTGGTCCGGGAAGATCCCACGTGCCGCGGAGCGGCTGGGCCCGTGAGCCATGGCCGCTAAGCCTGCGCACCCGGAGCCTGTGCTCCGCAATGGAGAGGCCACAACAGTGTGAGGCCTGCATACCGCAAAAAAAATAAAAAATAAAAAATAATAATAATAAAGAAAAATGGCAAAGGTGAGATCACAAGGAGCCTATCACGCAGGAATGGGAAATGGCACAGTGATGAGTCTGTACAGTTTTGCAAGAGCCACATAATAAAGGTTTTTGTAAAAAAACAAAGATAATTTTTAAAATTCCTATAAGTAACAGGGAGTGAAGTTACATTTTGGGATCAATTGAATGTGAGGAGAGGAAAGGAAAAGAAGAAGAAAATGACTGTCTGAATTGGAGACTTGTATGTAAAATGTGAATAGATACACTATTGTGTAATTGCATATATATCAGAGGATTAAATTTGGGGAATATCCCACTGTATGTGTTTTGATAGCTGTTTTGAGGGGCCTATGGGGATTATGGTCATTAGGTAGGAAATTTGGATAATCTCATTACATTGCAGGCTTGAAGTACATGATTTTGTCAAATACACATGAAATCTGGAAGAAAAATATATCTCCAGAGGCCAGAAAGTGCTCGTGTGCAGATCTCACGACTCCTCCTTTGTTCAATTTTCTTAGCTTGTAATGAACAGTATAATCACTTCTTAAAAAAAAGATTTTATAGTAAAGCATATTCAGATGTATACATATATAAATATATGTGTATATAATATATGTGTATATATATAAAACTAAAATAATATATAAAATGTAATTGCTATTCTATGATGTCTTTATTTCCTAATTTGAGATTGCCAGATCTTCTAATTTATTTGTGGTTCATTATAACATTGATTATATAAATTAGCATGTGTTTGTCCTTAGTTTTGCAAACTGTTATAGAGCAGGTGTCATGTCTTTAAAAGTGTTGCTGAGTAATACCAGGCATGAAAGCACTCACCTGAGGGAGCTTAATAGGTAACCATCTAGATGCTCACCATTTGTAAATTACTCCCTGAGTGTAAATTAGCCACTTTGGCAATGTGTCAAAGTGTTAATAAGTATTATTCTGATTCTTACTTTTTAATGTCATTAAGGTATTATAGAGTAATAACTTCAGTAAGCTTGATCATGATCATGATCATGACCAAATAATGAATACACATTTCTTTTGAAGTACATACTAGGTAACTTGAGAAGTTCATTAACACATTTGGAAATTGAGAGTTAATTAATAATGGTAAAGATTAAATGTTTTGTGCAAGTAGCATATCTGCTTTTATTTCTTGGTTAACTTTTAATATATTATATAAATACCGCATTATTTTTCTGAGAAAAATTTAAGGGACATGCATTCTAAGATTCCTCTTTTTAACAAGCCCACATCAGATCATCCAATTTTCAAAATCTAATATATAACTTCATTTTGCAGAACATGTTGTAAGTAGTCTATAGAACATTTTTGCACTATAAATATAAAATCTATTTTAATGTCTTTTATCATAACTAGATGTAGCTATTAGTACTACATAGGCCCATGCAAAATGTGACTTTCCGTCAACAAAAATGTGATTTTCACAAAGAATTATAGTTTTTTTTAATATTTGCCACGGTTCACAGAATATTATTTATCAATCATCTATAAGTCAAATAATGACATATAAGAATTAACAACATTGAAATGCAAGTGTATATAAAATTTTGTAACCATGCTCAATTGGTTCACATAATCATGGAAAATAAATGAAAATGATATTAACTTTATTAGAAAATCATTATAAAGACTTAAAATAATTAAAGTTTAGTTTATTATTTGAAACCATTCTTCTACTTACCACCACCACCAAATGTGAACAAGGTGAGCAGTCTTCATAGTTTGTTTTAAATCTTAGTTTATGTATGTAATTGTTTTTATACATATGAGATTCATCACATTTGAATGAGTCAAAGTTTCATCATCATGTAAAACCAAATGTATTTAAGAGTCCTGGAATGTAATATTTTCAGGATCCATATGACATCCTGCTCCAATGCCATGAAAGAGCTGTAATAAAGCTAGACTTCATATCATTCCCTTACCCATAGTTATAGTAATTACTAGGAATTTTACAGCTAAAACACTTCAACTGGCTGATGTCCCTTAAGGATCATAAATTAACAGATTATGCCCCTGTATTTCCATGTTGACCCTGATGTCCTCCTTATAGGCTTATAGCAATCAGACAGCTGTATTACTTTGTTTTGTTTTGTTTTAAACAAACCAATAACTAATCTTGAAATTCAAGTAAAATATAAACATTAATTAACACTTTGCAAATTGTAGAAAGCTCAACATGAATAAACGTACAATTTTACAAAAGAAAAAGTCATGGTTTAGACATTCTCAAAGACTAGCTTGAAAATAGGGATGTGAATATATGTACTATTTAATGATTTGTGATTATTAACATGTATCTTTGATGTATTTGCCATGACTTATATCCTTAAAACTTAGAAGTTAAGTTCAGAT
Source organism: Mesoplodon densirostris (assembly GCF_025265405.1). Taxonomy (NCBI): domain Eukaryota; kingdom Metazoa; phylum Chordata; class Mammalia; order Artiodactyla; family Ziphiidae; genus Mesoplodon; species Mesoplodon densirostris. The sequence continues at coordinate 43,340,599 of NC_082668.1, forward strand.
ACTGTGAAATGCAATACACTGAGACTAACACTACAAGAGACTCAATATATCAATTTGAAGAGAAGCAATTTTTTTATTGATTAGCGTGAAAAATGAGTCAATACCTGTTTCACTCTTATGACTGCCCAAAACAAAAATAGTTACAAAAACAACAAATGAACAGCATGGAAGCACAGTTGATCCTCATTATTCATGGTTTTACTATTTACACATTATCTAAAATAAACTCAAGCTATTATTTTCTCTTTGATTAATTCAGTTCCAAATTTTGTGGAGAGGTATTTTCCTAAGTTACAAAAACATTATTTATAACCTATGCTTTCAATTAATGACATCCAAGGTCAGAAAGAATAATTGGGGAAAGGTCCATTACGTCATGTGTTTACAAAAAATTGAAGGTATGGTCTGTAATTATGTACAAAGAGTAAGCTCTACATAAGGATGAGAGATTAAATCACCAGTTGGAAGCTTGAATAACAACAAAATATCCATAAAATGTTATCTAAGTGCAAGAAATATCTCATTTATATTGGTCAATAGCATGTAGAGGACAGCCTTGGTAAAAGAGACATGAATGGGGTGTAAACATTGCCTTTTCAAACGCAGCTTGTACCTTCCTTTATTGAAGGCTTAAGAAGCCAAATTAAAAACAAGAACTGGCTAAACAGCTGAACACATCTATAATATAAACGTTGGATTCAAGTACATGGTTACTTTAGTTGGGCTCATGTCCTTTTCAAGGAACACAACTCTAGTTAAAGATTCTTAATATAGATATTCCCTTAAACCCTGTAAGACTCAAAACATAACCCTATTCATATTAGACACGTAATGTTTTCTATATGTACGTAAATAGCCATGTGTAGAAAATTTTTTATAAAATAAATTTCTTCATTTTAAAAATGTTCTGTATCATTAATATCACTATAAAATGTATGCTTCTGCCTTTGTTAGAGCACACACTGTATTTTATTTGATTTGACAATTTCAGACAGATGTTAGGACCTAAGTTTGCTGTTTTCAGTGGGGAAAAAGGAACTCAAAGAGTTAGTTAGGAACCATCTCAGAAGACTTAAAGGCAACCCTTCTTTACAGTATTTATGGATTTCTTTAATGTGATCTGGACACAGGATTAATGCCCATATTTTTTTTTACAATTAACTCTTTTAATTCTTGGTAATATTCCAAAATATACTTCAGAGATATGTTTCTGTACTCCATTGTGACATTACTTTTAATTTGTCATCTAGTCCATATGTTCTAGATTCAATATATTTTCAGTAAAGTATACAACTATATTGCAAAAATTGTGTTTAAAATTGTAATTTGAAAAACATTTGGATTTATGGTACTCTTATGTATGAAACCAGAGGAGATAATACAAATAGATTGTAAAATATTTTAATTGAAGAGGTATAGATAGATAGATAGATAGATAGATAGATAGATAGATAATGATTTTGTAACTCTGGAAATACTGTATCTATAATTTTCTGTATAGGAACATATATGTACATCAGTTCTGATACAAATCTTTTAGACACTATCATGGAAGTCAAACCAAATTATTTCCCAAAATGGAACAATAAATGAACATTTAACACAGAACACATTTTTAAAAAGTGGTTGAAATGTGTTTCAACATTCCTTTTATTTTAAGAAAAATGTTTTGTGAAATGTCTATCTTTAGGTGTATCACACTCAATTGAAAATGAATAGCAATATCTTCATTATAATTTAAATTATATTATTTACCATAACCATCTATTTCAAGAAGATAATTTTAAAATGGTATATGGGAATATATCCCATAGGATTCCAAATTATCTGTAAATAACTCAAATTGATTATAAATATAAATTAAGTGTATCATCAATAGAACTTACCTTATAAAATTATTTTAAATTAATGGAATAATTTAAATATAAGAATCCAGGTATTCATCTTTTTTGCTGAGCAATTTTGCAAATCCCTTTAATAAATAAAATGATGACATTTGGTATAATTAGGTTCAAGACCTCTCATAAAATACCATCCATTTAATAGTTTGTATTTAACAGACTACCACAGCTTTAGAAAAAATTCCATAATGAACAGTTAAAGCAAATGTCATCCTACTCAACCACTTTTATTTATTTAGTGGAGAAAACATGAATAGAAATTCAGATACATTAGGACAGTATAATAATTCCATCACATTAATAATGCAGATGCCACAAGAAGGTTAATTACATCTAAAGTGAACAGGTTTTGTTCGTAATGTTCTTTCTTTAGATACTGCTCACTCTACCTCCAAAACCAAATGAAATTACTTTCTTCCCCTTTTCCTCTAACAAAATGTTGCACATGTGGGCATATAGTCCTTTATAAAGATGATTAAATTACTCATTCCAAACTTATCGCTACCTTCAAGAAACTAGTTTGGCATCTAAAGTAATACTTCTTTTTTTTTTTTTTTTTCTTTTTAATTTTACAGATTTAATCAGTTATACATATACATATGTTCCCATATCCCCTCCCTTTTGCGTCTCCCTCCCACCCTCCCTATCCCACCCCTCCAGGCGGTCAAAAAGAACCGAGCTGATCTCCCTGTGCTATGCGGCTGCTTCCCACTAGCTATCTACCTTACGTTTGGTAGTGTATATATGTCCATGCCGCTCTTTCACTTTGTCACAGCTTACCCTTCCCCCTCCCCATATCCTCAAGTCCATGCTCTAGTAGGTCTGTGTCTTTATTCCTGTCTTACCCCTATGTTCTTGATGACATTTTTTTCTTAAATTCCATATATATGTGTCAGCATACAGTATTTGTCTTTCTCTTTCTGACTTACTTCACTCTGTATGACAGACTCTAGGTCCATCCACCTCATTACAAATAGCTCAATTTCATTTCTTTTTATGGCTGAGTAATATTCCATTGTATATATGTGCCACATCTTCTTTATCCATTCATCTGTTGATGGACACTTAGGTTGCTTCCATGTCCTGGCTATTGTAAATAGAGCTGCAATGAACATTTTGGTACATGACTCTTTTTGAATTATGGTTTTCTCAGGGTATATGCCCAGTAGTGGGATTGCTGGGTCATATGGTAGTTCTATTTGTAGTTTTTTAAGGAACCTCCATACCGTTCTCCATAGTGGCTGTACCAATTCACATTCCCACCAGCAGTGCAAGAGTGTTCCCTTTTTTCCACACCCTCTCCAGCATTTATTGTTTCTAGATTTTTTGATGATGGCCATTCTGACTGGTGTGAGATGATATCTCATTGTAGTTTTGATTTGCATTTCTCTAATGAGTAAAGATGTTGAGCATCGTTTCATGTGTTTTTTGGCAGTCTGTATATCTTCTGTGGAGAAATGTCTATTTAGGTCTTCTGCCCATTTTTGGATTGGGTTGTTTGTTTTTTTGCTATTGAGCTGCATGAGCTGCTTATAAATTTTGGAGATTAATCCTTTGTCAGTTGCTTCATTTGCAAATATTTTCTCCCATTCTGAGGGTTGTCTTTTCGTCTTCTTTATGGTTTCCTTTGCTGTGCAAAAGCTTTGAAGTTTCATTAGGTCCCATGTGTTTATTTTTGTCTTTATTTCCATTTCTCTAGGAGGTGGGTCAAAAAGGATCTTGCTGTGATTTATGTCATAGAGTGTTCTGCCTATGTTTTCCTCTAGGAGTTTGATAGTGTCTGGCCTTACATTTAGGTCTTTAATCCATTTTGAGCTAATTTTTGTGTATGGTGTTAGGGAGTGATCTAATCTCATACTTTTACATGTCCCTGTCCAGTTTTCCCAGCACCACTTATTGAAGAGACTGTCCTTTCTCCACTGTACATTCCTGCCTCCTTTATCAAAGATAAGGTGACCATATGTCTGTGGGTTTATCTCTGGGCTTTCTATCCTGTTCCATTGATCTATCTTTCTGTTTTTGTGCCAGTACCATACTGTCTTGATTACTGTAGCTTTGTAGTATAGTCTGAAGTCAGGGAGCCTGATTCCTCCAGCTCCGTTTTTCGTTCTCAAGATTGCTTTGGCTATTCGGGGTCTTTTGTGTTTCCATACAAATTGTGAAATTTTTTGTTCTAGTTCTGTGAAAAATGCCATTGGTAGTTTGATAGGTATTGCATTGAATCTGTAGATTGCTTTGGGTAGTAGAGTCATTTTCACAATGTTGATTCTTCCAATCCAAGAACATGGTACATCTCTCCATCTATTTGTATCATCTTTAATTTCTTTCATCAGTGTCTTATAATTTTCTGCATACAGGTCTTTTGTCTCCTTAGGTAGGTTTATTCCTAGATATTTTATTCTTTTTGTTGCAATGGTAAATGGGAGTGTTTCCTTGATTTCACTTTCAGATTTTTCATCATTAGTATATAGGAATGCCAGAGATTTCTGTGCATTAATTTTGTATCCTGCAACTTTACCAAATTCATTGATTAGCTCTAGTAGTTTTCTGGTAGCATCTTTAGGATTCTCTATGTATAGTATCATGTCATCTGCAAACAGTGACAGCTTTACTTCTTCTTTTCCCATTTGGATTCCTTTTATTTCCTTTTCTTCTCTGATTGCTGTGGCTAAAACTTCCAAAACTATGTTGAATAAGAGTGGTGAGAGTGGGCAACCTTGTCTTGTTCCTGATCTTAGTGGAAATGGTTTCAGTTTTTCACCATTGAGGACGATGCTGGCTGTGGGTTTGTCATATATGGCCTTTATTATGTTGAGGAAAGTTCCCTCTATGCCTACTTTCTGCAGGGTTTTTATCATAAATGGGTGTTGAATTTTGTCAAAAGCTTTCTCTGCATCTATTGAGATGATCATATGGTTTTTCTCCTTCAGTTTGTTAATATGGTGTATCACGTTGATTGATTTGCGTATATTGAAGAATCCTTGCATTCCTGGAATAAACCCCACTTGATCATGGTGTATGATCCTTTTAATGTGCTGTTGGATTCTGTTTGCTAGTATTTTGTTGAGGATTTTTGCATCTATGTTCATCAGTGATATTGGCCTGTAGTTTTCTTTCTTTGTGACATCCTTGTCTGGTTTTGGTATCAAGGTGATGGTGGCCTCGTAGAATGAGTTTGGGAGTGTTCCTCCCTCTGCTATATTTTGGAAGAGTTTGAGAAGGATAGGTGTTAGCTCTTCTCTAAATGCTTGATAGAATTCCCCTGTGAAGCCATCTGGTCCTGGGCTTTTGTTTGTTGGAAGATTTTTAATCACAGTCTCAATTTCAGTGCTTGTGATTGGTCTGTTCATATTTTCTATTTCTTCCTGATTCAGTCTTGGCAGGTTGTGCATTTCTAAGAAGTTGTCCATTTCTTCCAGGTTGTCCATTTTATTGGCATAGAGTTGCTTATAGTAATCTCTCATGATCTTTTGTATTTCTGCAGTGTCAGTTGTTACTTCTCCTTTTTCATTGCTAATTCTATTGATTTGAGTCTTCTCCCTTTTTTTCTTGATGAGTCTGGCTAATGGTTTATCAATTTTGTTTATCTTCTCAAAGAACCAGCTTTTAGTTTTATTGATCTTTGCTATCGTTTCCTTCATTTCTTTTTCATTTATTTCTGATCTGATTTTTATGATTTCTTTCCTTCTGCTAACTTTGGGATGTTTTTGTTCTTCTTTCTCTAATTGCTTTAGGTGCAAGGTTAGGTTGTTTATTCGAGATATTTCCTGTTTCTTAAGGTGGGATTGTATTGCCATAAACTTCCCTCTTAGAACTGCTTTTGCTGCATCCCATAGGTTTTGGGTCGTCGTGTCTCCATTGTCATTTGTTTCTAGGTATTTTTTAATTTCCTCTTGATTTCTTCAGTGATCACTTCGTTATTAAGTAGTGTATTGTTTAGCCTCCATGTGTTTGTATGTTTTACAGCTCTTTTCCTGTAATTGATAGCTAGTCTCATAGCATTGTGGTCGGAAAAGATACTTGATACAATTTCAATTTTCTTAAATTTACCAAGGCTTGATTTGTGACCCAAGATATGATCTATCCTGGAGAATGTTCCATGAGCACTTGAGAAAAATGTGTATTCTGTTGTTTTTGGATGGAATGTCCTATAAATATCAATTAAGTCCATCTTGTTTAATGTATCATTTAAAGCTTGTGTTTCCTTATTTATTTTCATTTTGGATGACCTGTCCATTGGTGAAAGTGGGGTGTTAAAGTCCCCTACTATGATTGTGTTACTGTCGATTTCTCCTTTTATGGCTGTTAATATTTCCCTTATGTATTGAGGTGCTCCTATGTTGGGTGCATAAATATTTACAATTGTTATATCTTCTTCTTGGATTGATCCCTTGATCATTATGTAGTGTCCTTCTTTGTCTCTTCTAGTAGTCTTTATTTTAAAGTCTATTTTGTCTGATATGAGAATTGCTACTCCAGCTTTCTTTTGGTTTCCATTTGAATGGAATATCTTTTTCCATCCCCTTACTTTCAGTCTGTATGTGTCTCTAGGTCTGAAGTGGGTCTCTTGTAGACAGCATATATATGGGTCTTGTTTTTGTATCCATTCAGCCAGTCTGTGTCTTTTGGTGGGAGCATTTAGTCCATTTACATTTAAGGTAATTATTGATATGTATGTTCCTATTCCCATTTTCTTAATTGTTTTGGGTTCGTTATTGTAGTTCTTTTCCTTCTGTTGTGTTTCTTGCCTAGAGAAGTTCCTTTAGCATTTGTTGTAAAGCTGGTTTGGTGGTGCTGAACTCTCTCAGCTTTTGCTTGTCTGTAAAGGTTTTAATTTCTCCATCAAATCTGAATGAGATCCTTGCTGGGTAGAGTAATCTTGGTTGCAGGTTTTTCTCCTTCATCACTTTAAGTATGTCCTGCCACTCCCTTCTGGCTTGTAGAGTTTCTGCTGAGAGATCAGCTGTTATCCTGATGGGGATTCCCTTGTGTGTAGTAATACTTCTGTTAGAACACTTTAGAACTCCTTTACCCTAAGAAATGCTATATGAAAATACAGAAGAATTAATCCAATCCCAAATGTATTATGTGTGGCATACATTATATACAATATTATCTTCTTCATTTATTGAATGATTATCTTGTATATTCATTCAGCCAACACATACTGCGCTATATACTAAATACACAATCATAGGTACAGATGAATATAATCCATGCCTCATGGTGCTTGTGGTCCATTGGGAAAGATTGATAATAGTAAAATAATCACACAACAACAAAAAAGACAGTTTTTTTAGGACAGCCATCCACAAATAATGGGTTTGCTGTATTTGTATTTAGTCATATTAAATAAAATCAATTAAATGCATAGTCATATTATTCATGTTAAACATAAAAATCCATGATAATTGTCACCTTCAGGCAGCACAGGATTTTTATTATAAATCATGGGCCCTGGAGACAGACTGCCTAGGTTAGATCCTGGTTCACATATTAGCTGTGTGACCTTGGATAATTTACTAAGCTCCTCTGTATCTCAATTTCTTCATCTTTAAAATGGGGATAATTATGATACCTCACAGGGTTGTTGTGAAGATGAAGTGAACTAACATTTGTAGAGCATTTGAACAGTGCTGGGCACATTATAGTACAATATCAGTATTTATCTATTAAATAAAAATGAATAAATGAGTAAATTGACAATGAAAATTAGTGTACAACTTACCGTGCATATATTACTTAAAGAATTCAACTTTTGGTTATTTTCAAAACATTTTCCAATGAAAGAATCACTTCAGATACATGTGAATCAGTACACACCTATTTGTAGTCAAACACTGGTATCTATGGTTAGAAACCATTTAAAAAGATGCACTACATAAATAGAGATAGGCCAGGTGCATCCTTTTTTTATGATTTCAAATTACAAAAATATTTTTTTGGAGAAAAATGAGTTAAAAACCTTAAGTATTTATTGTATGTGCATGTGTTTGTGTGTGTATCTCTGTGTATGTGCCATTTATAGCTAAGTTTGGTAAGTTTTTATTAGCTTTCTTTAGTAGGTAATTATGGGAATTATTAGTTGTGAAAATATGCATCACTTTCTTGAACTAATGTACTTCTTTAGCTTTCTATATCATCTCAATGATTAAAGGATTTAAAAGTTTCTTGGCCTTCCTGTATAGTGTGATCCTTAAAAAATTTATTGCCATTATATTTTCTTATATTTATGAGAGTGGCAACAAATTAGCTAAAGCATAAGTACCTTAAAAATATTTGTAAATCAATGCCCAGTCTCTGTTCTATCATTGGCCAATAGATCAGTGGCGTCCCAAATTACATTTATTTATTTCCTCAAGATTATCCTTATATACTGGACATTTATTGCACAGAATCTGCCCATTCATAGAGGCTCTTATGTTTCCATATGGTTGATTCATATTAAAATGATATTTTTACTCTGAAAAAATATAGTTTTTTTGCATATGAATGTACTCCTCTGAACACTCCTTTCAAAACTTGTGTAAGAATACAACAATAATATGTTGTTTGGAAAATCCCTTGTCAACATGTGCACATCTAGTAAAATGTCTGGAAAATAAAAGTCTTTGTTTAAGATCATTAAGCTAGTTCTATATCTTAGAAAAATAAATTACTTCAGGTTTAAATTAATCTGGGTTCCTTGAAGAGAAAATGTTACCTTTCAGATACTTTAAATTATGTTTTTTATGTCTTAATTTCTTAAAGTTCAAAAATGGGAAACTGTGCTCTATTAAAAAATTATTTAATTTAGCACTTTTTTTTGCTCCCCTTGCCTATTAGGTGCTGGAAAGTGATTACATGGAAAGGCCATGATTTTTCAAAACTGACAAGTTATATAAACTAGAGAAATAATGTAAATATTAAAGAAGCAGATCTCAATTCTATGAAATTTCATTTTATATATTATTAATGTATTCAATAGCTGTCAATAACATTGAAAACTCATATTTTTAATTAATTTATATAAAAAAGTAGAATTCTCATGCTACAAATATTTTCATGTTTTGTATGGGATTATTAAGCGTTTTTCTGTAAATAAGAATATCTGAATATGTGTGATACCCATAGTTCAAGTAATTTCAGTCTGTACAGACATTCCAAAGAGACTTTATTCTATTTGTAAAAAATCATTATGCTGGCCCATGAATATGTCATTTAATTTTAAAGTACCCTCTTTTCTTGCTAAGAATGTGTCCTACAGACATAAGAAGCATTCAAATGGATATTTTTGAATTCACAGTAGTAAAACTAAAGCTGCCATGATTTAAATGTGTGCAGATCTTTGGAGAATGATAGATAGTTAACACATCTGCATACAATAAGTATGAGATCATAGAGAAATGTGCAGACCATTTTAAAATCTGGCTTTCCCAACACTTTTCTCTTGCTTCTTAGAAATATCCATTTGGAAATACAACAGATAAAGGCCAGGTATTTCTGATCAAGATATTACCTTTGCTAAATGTATTTCATTCTCCTATATTAATTTACATAATGCCCAGTCCATTCTTATGCAAAGTGATGGTACTATTATAATAATATTTCACAAAACACATAATAAAATATTAATTTAGAGAGAGAGAGATTAATTGATTTATTTTTCCTGAAGGGCTGCTATATTTTCTTTTCTTAGATAGCTATCTATTATTTATTTTTATAATTTATTTCCCAAGAAACTGGGAATTACTGTCTTGTTTTAAATTCACTAATTACATATGCTATTAATTAAGATGTTTGAATATTTTTTAAAATAAAATTATTTTCCTGTTTGGATGGGGAGGGATCTCCCATTGCTGCTGGATGGAGATGATCTTCACTGACACGACAGAAGGATCTGGAGTTGAGGATTAAGGGCATGGAAATGTGGAGGTGATTGGAAGGCCCTCCTTACAATTTTTGAGAATGGAAGTCTAGGCTCTCCTGTTGGCATTTACTGGCATGGGTGGAGGCCATTTGTGTGTGTGTGTGTGTGTGGTGTTTTTTCTGGGGTAGAGTAGAAATGGCTAAAAGTTTTCTGCATTGCTAGGTCACTTCTTTTCTTGTACTTTGGCTAGAGAGAGCAGAGTTTTATCATGGTATTTTTTTCTATACCTGTTAGTGTTTCAGGTTGCTTTTTTAACTCCAAGTTTAGCAAATATGAAGCAAAAGAAAACTGAGGGCATTAACCTCCTTGTCATCCCCACACGCCACCTTTCATAGTTTTCTTAGGTTTGTTTTATATACAATTTCCAGGGTTTTCATTTATACTTAGTGGAAGGAATAGGGGAAAATATATTTATTTTGTCTTCTCAGAGTCCTAGTGGTAAGTCATATAACTTCCACTACCATCTAGGGAGAAAAGGTCACTCCCCTCTGTGTAGTGAAAACCATGTGGGGAGCAGTAATAAGTCACTTTTACACTCCACAACCAAATACATTTTACTGAAGGCCTACTGGGCAGTTTCAGTTCTCAAACTCTCACCCCAACACAGCAGTAACAAGGAGCCCACCTCCCAACCTTAGATGTCAACTAAGGCCAAGTGGGAAATCTAGATTTTTAATCCCATCTGGCAGTAAGAAGGTGATGACTGCACATCCCCTGCTGCAGCCATATCAGAGAAAGCCAGCAAAAACAGAAGATTTACATAAAATCCAGAGTCTTATAATATTCAAAATATCAAGGTTTCACTCAAGTTACTCATCATACCAAGACTCAGGTAAAACTCAAACTGAATGCAAAAGATAATCATCAGACACCAACACTGAGATGAAGGATATTTAGAATATTTGGCAAAGTTTTGAAACCATCCACTATGGAAATTCTTCAGTGATGGAAGCTCGTCAATGAGAAATAATAAACATGCATAAAAAAATGAAAAAAAGTCTCACCAAAGAAATAGAAGAAATAAAAAAGAGCCAACTGCAAATTTTAAATGTGAAGAATACAATTACTGTGGAAAAATAAATGGATAGGCTCCAGAGCAGAATCGAGGAAACAGAAGAAAGAACCAGTGAATTGGAAGATAGACAATGACATTTGTTTCACTGGAGACTTGGAAGAATAGAAAAAAGTAGGCATCTATATAGATACATACATACATACATAATACATACATACCTAGTAATAATTAGAACAACTACAAAAATCTATACATAGAGATACACTCAAAAATACTACAGACAGATAAAAATGGAACTCTAAAAAATCTCAAATAAGCCACAGAAAGGCAGAAAAAAACAAAAACAAAAACAAAAAACAGGAAATAAAAACAGCAGATTTAGTGTTAATTAAGTTAAATGTAAATCATCTGAATATAGCAATTAAAAGACAGATGGGCAGAGTGGATTAAAAATACGACCCAACTCTACATTATCTACAAGAAACTCACTTCAAATATAATGATATAGATCAGTAGAAAGTAAAAAGATGGAAAAAGCTATACCATGCAAACAAAGAAAGCAGGTGTGACATATTAATGTATGATAAAGTAGACTTCAGAGCAAAGAAAATTATCAGAAAAGGGGAGACTACATAATAATGAATCAATACTCCAAGAAGGCAATGCACCAAGCAACAGAACTGCAAACTATGTGAAGTAAATACTAACAGAAAAGAATTAGGCAAATCTACAATTAACTTGGAGACATCAATGCCCCTCTCTCAACACCTGGTAAAACAATTAGACATAAATTCAACAAATATATAGAAGAAATGAAAAACACATTCAATCAACATTTAAATAACCCTCTACCTTAAAACAGCAGAATATGCATTCTTTTCAAGTGCACAGAACATATACCAAGATAGACCACATCCTGAGCTAAAACAAATGTCAACTAATTTAAAGAATTGAAATAATAAAAGTGTAGACTCAAACTAGAACTCTATAATAGAAAGATAACAGGAAATTTTCCTAACACTTTTCAATAACACATTCTAAATAACAATGAGTCATTGAGGAAGTTTCAAGGCAAATCAGAAAGAACATTGAACTGAATAAAAATGAAAATATAACATGCAGAAATTTGTGGGACACAGTAAACAGTGCTGAGAGGGAAATTTATAGCACTAAAATAGAAAATGATTCAAGTGAATTATCAAAGTTTCTACCCAAAGAGTATAGAAAAAAAAAAAAAGACACAAAAAAGCAGGAAAAAAATATAATCAAAATAGCAGTATAAATCAGTAAAATTGAAAACAGAAAACTAATGGGGAAAAATTAATGAAATAGGAGCTGTTTTCTTTTTTTTTTTTTTTTTTCTTTTTTTTTTTTTTTTTTTTTTTACAAATTTAATCAGTTATACATATACATATGTTCCCATATCCCCTCCCTTTTGCGTCTCCCTCCCACCCTCCCTATCCCACCCCTCCAGGCGGTCACAAAGAACCGAGCTGATCTCCCTGTGCTATGCGGCTGCTTCCCACTAGCTATCTACCTTACATTTGGTAGTGTATATATGTCCATGCCGCTCTTTCACTTTGTCACAGCTTACCCTTCCCCCTCCCCATATCCTCAAGTTCATGCTCTAGTAGGTCTGTGTCTTTATTCCTGTCTTACCCCTATGTTCTTGATGACATTTTTTCTTAAATTCCATATATATGTGTCAGCATACAGTATTTGTCTTTCTCTTTCTGACTTACTTCACTCTGTATGACAGACTCTAGGTCCATCCACCTCATTACAAATAGCTCAATTTCATTTCTTTTTATGGCTGAGTAATATTCCATTGTATATATGTGCCACATCTTCTTTATCCATTCATCCGATGATGGACACTTAGGTTGTTTCCATCTCCGGGCTATTGTAAATAGGGCTGCTATGAACATTTTGGTACATGTCTCTTTTTGAATTATGGTTTTCTCAGGGTATATGCCCAGTAGTGGGATTGCTGGGTCATATGGTAGTTCTATTTGTAGTTTTTTAAGGAACCTCCATACTGTTCTCCATAGTGGCTGTACCAATTCACATTCCCACCAGCAGTGCAAGAGTGTTCCCTTTTCTCCACACCCTCTCCAGCATTTATTGTTTCTAGATTTTTTGATGATGGCCATTCTGACTGGTGTGAGATGATATCTCATTGTAGTTTTGATTTGCATTTCTCTAATGAGTAAAGATGTTGAGCATCCTTTCATGTGTTTGTTGGCTGTCTGTATATCTTCTGTGGAGAAATGTCTATTTAGGTCTTCTGCCCATTTTTGGATTGGGTTGTTTGTTTTTTTGCTATTGAGCTGCATGAGCTGCTTATAAATTTTGGAGATTAATCCTTTGTCAGTTGCTTCATTTGCAAATATTTTCTCCCATTCTGAGGGTTGTCTTTTGGTCTTGTTTATGGTTTCCTTTGCTGTGCAAAAGCTTTGAAGTTTCATTAGGTCCCATGTGTTTATTTTTGTCTTTATTTCCATTTCTCTAGGAGGTGGGTCAAAAAGGATCTTGCTGTGATTTATGTCATAGAGTGTTCTGCCTATGTTTTCCTCTAGGAGTTTGATAGTGTCTGGCCTTACATTTAGGTCTTTAATCCATTTTGAGCTAATTTTTGTGTATGGTGTTAGGGAGTGATCTAATCTCATACTTTTACATGTCCCTGTCCAGTTTTCCCAGCACCACTTATTGAAGAGACTGTCCTTTCTCCACTGTACATTCCTGCCTCCTTTATCAAAGATAAGGTGACCATATGTCCGTGGGTTTATCTCTGGGCTTTCTATCCTGTTCCATTGATCTATCTTTCTGTTTTTGTGCCAGTACCATACTGTCTTGATTACTGTAGCTTTGTAGTACAGTCTGAAGTCAGGGAGCCTGATTCCTCCAGCTCCATTTTTCGTTCTCAAGATTGCTTTGGCTATTCGGGGTCTTTTGTGTTTCCATACAAATTGTGAAATTTTTTGTTCTAGTTCTGTGAAAAATGCCATTGGTAGTTTGATAGGTATTGCATTGAATCTGTAGATTGCTTTGGGTAGTAGAGTCATTTTCACAATGTTGATTCTTCCAATCCAAGAACATGGTACATCTCTCCATCTATTTGTATCATCTTTAATTTCTTTCATCAGTGTCTTATAATTTTCTGCATACAGGTCTTTTGTCTCCTTAGGTAGGTTTATTCCTAGATATTTTATTCTTTTTGTTGCAATGGTAAATGGGAGTGTTTCCTTGATTTCACTTTCAGATTTTTCATCATTAGTATATAGGAATGCCAGAGATTTCTGTGCATTAATTTTGTATCCTGCAACTTTACCAAATTCATTGATTAGCTCTAGTAGTTTTCTGGTAGCATCTTTAGGATTCTCTATGTATAGTATCATGTCATCTGCAAACAGTGACAGCTTTACTTCTTCTTTTCCCATTTGGATTCCTTTTATTTGCTTTTCTTCTCTGATTGCTGTGGCTAAAACTTCCAAAACTATGTTGAATAAGAGTGGTGAGAGTGGGCAACCTTGTCTTGTTCCTGATCTTAGTGGAAATGGTTTCAGTTTTTCACCATTGAGGACGATGCTGGCTGTGGGTTTGTCATATATGGCCTTTATTATGTTGAGGAAAGTTCCCTCTATGCCTACTTTCTGGAGGGTTTTTATCATAAATGGGTGTTGAATTTTGTCGAAAGCTTTCTCTGCATCTATTGAGATGATCATATGGTTTTTCTCCTTCAGTTTGTTAATATGGTGTATCACATTGATTGATTTGCGTATATTGAAGAATCCTTGCATTCCTGGAATAAACCCCACTTGATCATGGTGTATGATCCTTTTAATGTGCTGTTGGATTCTGTTTGCTAGTATTTTGTTGAGGATTTTTGCATCTATGTTCATCAGTGATATTGGCCTGTAGTTTTCTTTCTTTGTGACATCCTTGTCTGGTTTTGGTATCAAGGTGATGGTGGCCTCGTAGAATGAGTTTGGGAGTGTTCCTCCCTCTGCTATATTTTGGAAGAGTTTGAGAAGGATAGGTGTTAGCTCTTCTCTAAATGCTTGATAGAATTCGCCTGTGAAGCCATCTGGTCCTGGGCTTTTGTTTGTTGGAAGATTTTTAATCACAGTTTCAATTTCAGTGCTTGTGATTGGTCTGTTCATATTTTCTATTTCTTCCTGATTCAGTCTTGGCAGGTTGTGCATTTCTAAGAATTTGTCCATTTCTTCCAGGTTGTCCATTTTATTGGCATAGAGTTGCTTATAGTAATCTCTCATGATCTTTTGTATTTCTGCAGTGTCAGTTGTTACTTCTCCTTTTTCATTTCTAATTCTATTGATTTGAGTCTTCTCCCTTTTTTTCTTGATGAGTCTGGCTAATGGTTTATCAATTTTGTTTATCTTCTCAAAGAACCAGCTTTTAGTTTTATTGATCTTTGCTATCGTTTCCTTCATTTCTTTTTCATTTATTTCTGATCTGATTTTTATGATTTCTTTCCTTCTGCTAACTTTGGGATGATTTTGTTCTTCTTTCTCTAATTGCTTTAGGTGCAAGGTTAGGCTGTTTATTCGAGATATTTCCTGTTTCTTAAGGTGGGATTGTATTGCCATAAACTTCCCTCTTAGAACTGCTTTTGCTGCATCCCATAAGTTTTGGGTCGTCGTGTCTCCATTGTCATTTGTTTCTAGGTATTTTTTAATTTCCTCTTTGATTTCTTCAGTGATCACTTCGTTATTAAGTAGTGTATTGTTTAGCCTCCATGTGTTTGTATGTTTTACAGCTCTTTTCCTGTAATTGATATCTAGTCTCATAGCATTGTGGTCAGAAAAGATACTTGATATAATTTCAATTTTCTTAAATTTACCAAGGCTTGATTTGTGACCCAAGATATGATCTATCCTGGAGAATGTTCCATGAGCACTTGAGAAAAATGTGTATTCTGTTGTTTTTGGATGGAATGTCCTATAGATATCAATTAAGTCCATCTTGTTTAATGTATCATTTAAAGCTTGTGTTTCCTTATTTATTTTCATTTTGGATGACCTGTCCATTGGTGAAAGTGGGGTGTTAAAGTCCCCTACTATGATTGTGTTACTGTCGATTTCTCCTTTTATGGCTGTTAATATTTCCCTTATGTATTGAGGTGCTCCTATGTTGGGTGCATAAATATTTACAATTGTTATATCTTCTTCTTGGATTGATCCCTTGATCATTATGTAGTGTCCTTCTTTGTCTCTTCTAGTAGTCTTTATTTTAAAGTCTATTTTGTCTGATATGAGAATTGCTACTCCAGCTTTCTTTTGGTTTCCATTTGCATGGAATATCTTTTTCCATCCCCTTACTTTCAGTCTGTATGTGTCTCTAGGTCTGAAGTGGGTCTCTTGTAGACAGCATATATATGGGTCTTGTTTTTGTATCCATTCAGCCAGTCTGTGTCTTTTGGTGGGAGCATTTAGTCCATTTACATTTAAGGTAATTATTGATATGTATGTTCCTATTCCCATTTTCTTAATTGTTTTGGGTTCGTTATTGTAGTTCTTTTCCTTCTGTTGTGTTTCTTGCCTAGAGAAGTTCCTTTAGCATTTGTTGTAAAGCTGGTTTGGTGGTGCTGAACTCTCTCAGCTTTTGCTTGTCTGTAAAGGTTTTAATTTCTCCATCAAATCTGAATGAGATCCTTGCTGGGTAGAGTAATCTTGGTTGCAGGTTTTTCTCCTTCATCACTTTAAGTATGTCCTGCCACTCCCTTCTGGCTTGTAGAGTTTCTGCTGAGAGATCAGCTGTTATCCTGATGGGGATTCCCTTGTGTGTTATTTGTTGTTTTTGCCTTGCTGCTTTTAATATGATTTCTTTGTGTTTAATTTTTGACAGTTTGATTAATATGTGTCTTGGTGTATTTCTCCTTGGATTTATTCTGTATGGGACTCTCTGTGCCTCCTGGACTTGATTAACTATTTCCTTTCCCATATTAGGGAAGTTTTCAACTATAATCTCTTCAAATATTTTCTCAGTCCCTTTCTTTTTCTCTTCTTCTTCTGGAACCCCTATAATTCGAATGTTGGTGCGTTTAATGTTGTCCCAGAGGTCTCTGAGACTGTCCTCTGTTCTTTTCATTCTTTTTTCTTTATTTTGCTGTGCAGCAGTTATTTCCACTAATTTATCTTCCACCTCACTTATCCGTTCTTCTGCCTCAGTTATTCTGCTATTGATCCCATCTAGAGTATTTTTTATTTCATTTATTGTGTTTTTAATCGATGCTTGATTCGTCTTTAGTTCTTCTAGGTCCTTGTTAACTGTTTCTTGCATTTTGTCTATTCTATTTCCAAGATTTTGGATCATCTTTACCATCATTATTCTGAATTCTTTTTCAGATAGACTGCCTATTACCTCTTCATTTGTTAGGTCTGGTGGGTTTTTATCTTGCTCCTTCTCCTGCTGTGTGTTTTTCTGTCTTCTCATTTTGCTTATGTTACTGTGTTTGGGGTCTCCTTTTTGCAGGCTGCAGGTTCGTAGTTCCCGTTGTTTTTGGTGTCTGTCCCCAGTGGCTAAGGTTGGTTTAGTGGGTTGTGTAGGCTTCTTGGTGGAGGGGACTACTGCCTGTGTTCTGGTGGATGAGGCTGGATCTTTTCTTTCTGGTGGGCAGGTCCACGTCTGGTGGTGTGTTTTGGGGTGTCTGTGGACTTTTTATGATTTGAGGCAGCCTCTCTGCTAATGGGTGGCGTTGTGTTCCTGTCTTGCTAGTTGTTTGGCATAGGGTGTCCAGCACTGTAGCTTGCTGGTCGTTGAGTGAAGCTGGGTGCTGGTGTTGAGATGGAGATCTCTGGAAGATTTTCGCCATTTGATATTATGTGGAGCTGGGAGGTCTCTTGTGGACCAGTGTCCTGAAGTTCGCTCTCCCACCTCAGAGGCACAGCACTGACTCCTGGCTCCTCAATTTGGGATGATTTGTTGTCTATTCATGTATTCCACAGATGCAGGGTACATGAAGTTGATTGTGGAGCTTTAATCCGCTGCTTCTGAGGCTGCTGGGAGAGGTTTCCCTTTCTCTTCTTTGTTCTCACAGCTCCTGGGTCTCAGCTTTGGATTTGGCCCCGCCTCTGCGTGTAGGTCGCCGGAGGGCGTCTGTTCTTCGCTCATACAGGACAGGGTTAAAGGAGCAGGCTCTTCGGGGACTCTGGCTCACTCAGGCCGGGCGGGAGGGAGGGGCACGGAGTGCGGGGCGAGCCTGCAGCGGCAGAGGTCGGCGTGACGTTGCACCAGCCCGAGGCGCGCCGTGCGTTCTCTCAGGGAAGCCGCCCCTGGATCCCGGGACCCCGGCAGTGGCAGGCTGCACAGGCTCCCGGAAGGGCGGTGTGGACAGTGACCTGCGCTCGCACACAGGCTTCTTGGCGGCGGTAGCAGCAGCCCCAGCGTCCCACGCCCGTCTCTGGGCTCGGCGCTTTCAGCCGCGACTCGCGCCCGTCTCTGGAGCTCCTTTACGCGGCGCTCTTAATCCCCTCTCCTCGCGCACCAGGAAACCAAGAGGGAAGAAAAAGTCTCCTGCCTCTTTGTCAGCTCCAGAGTTTTCCCGGACTCCCTCCCGGCCAGCTGTGGCACATTAGCCCCCTTCAGGCTGAGTTCTCGCCGCCAGCCCCAGTCCTCTCCCTGCGCTCTGACCGAAGCCCGAGCCTCAGCTCCAGCGCCGCCCGCCCCGGCGGGGGAGCAGACAAGCCTCCCGGGCTGGTGAGTGCCGCTCGGCACCGCTCCTCTGTGCGGGAATCTCTCTGCTTTGCCCTACCCAGGTATGTGGGGAGTTTCTTGCCTTTTGGGAGGTCTGGGGTCTTCTGCCAGCGTTCAGTAGGTGTTCTGTCGGAGTTCCAGCACTTCCCTGTTTTATTTGATTTTCCTGGACTCAAGTTTTGCCAGGTTTTTTTTTTTTTTTCTCTTTTTCTTAGGCATTTCCTTAGTCATCTGGGCTCTGGTCTTGGTCCCATTTTGAAAGCCTACTCTGTCTATACATGCTTGCCTACATAAGAGAGGGATGCAGAATGGTGTAGAACAGGGATAGAACACTGGTCTTAACCTCTTAAGTATTTCCTGACCGATTGGTAGTGGATCCCTATAATATGCTGAGAAGGATTCTGAAACCATGTACAGTGGGAAGGAGATCTGTGACTGATTAGTCATGTCTGAAATGGGCACAGGGAGAAAGAAGACAGGGAGTGGCTCTCCTTGGTATAGTGGCACTAGAAGGTAGGAGTCTGTGTTTACAACTAAGACAAGTATGACCTAGGGCAAGTTACTTAACTCTATGAAATATAGTTTCCTCATCAACAAAATGAGAATAAAGAGGCCACTCTACAGGCTTGTTATTAAGATTAAATTAGATACACTGCATAAAGTGTTTTTCATAGAACATGTAGTAGGTGCTCAATAGCTGGAAGATGAAGATAATGATGCTGGAAGACTCTCTTCAGAATTAGATTGTGACCTTTGCTCTCTTCCCAGAATTGTCTACTCAGTCAAATTAAATAAAACTTTCCGTGGAGTTTCAAAGTGGTGACAGTGTAAAAGGTGCTAATTTTCCCTGCTAGGTAACAACCCTCACTGGATGTCTCTCTATGCCTGTCAGAGCCATCACACCCTCTGAAAAATATGCCATGGCTGTGTTTGGGTCTCATGGACGTTTTCCAGAATGTAAGCACCGTCTTCCATTTTGAACCCTCCCATTCTCTCCTGTTTTCTCCCCAGTTATCTTGCACTTGGACTTTTGCTCCATTCCTAGTGCCCTTTGGGGATGCCTCCTTCTTTTGATGCTCTGACTTGCTTTGGTGTGGATTTCTCTCCAGGAAGTTGCTTCTCAGATTACCGACGTCACTTTCACGCACTGATGCCCAGTAGTTCTCCTCTCTCCTGTATGCTTACCCCCAAATTCTGTTTTTCTGTACTACAGTATAAATTTCAAGAGGTAACTAGACAATGATGACCCAGATCTTAGATTAAAAAATAAATCCACAAAACAAAACTTAATTTCCCAGCTCAAAGTATCATCTTCCACTTGGCACAGAGATATATCCTCAGAGGTAAAGACTGCAGTTGGTGCAGGGGATGTAGCAGTCGGGAGTCAAGGCAAGACACAGATGAGCCAGAGGCTACTTTATAACACAGAGAGAAGGATAAGATATTTCTGTGAGCTTGACTCCTATCTGAGAAGTTTTTCCCCAGTATCTGGAGATTGTGCTAAATGAGTATCACCTGGGTCTTTTTATCTTCCTTCGCTTCTAAATCTATTTCTCACCCTTCTCATTCGAAAATGAAAGTCCTGAGGGCCTGTCATGATAACAGATGTTTCATTCCTTTACATTTTAAAATTAACATAGCACTTGAGTCATAGCCTCTGAGGGCTTTGGGAAAGAAACATTAGCTTGGTACACATGAAAACAATGAAACTGGATGAAAGTTTTTTTTTTTTTATAAAAACCAAACAAATTTGTTTAGTGCTGTAAAAACCCAACAGTTAGCACCCCCAGCCAGACTGTGTCTGAGAAAAGTAAAAAAATAGTGTTTTGTGGGAGAAAATGGCCACTCTTCATAGTCTTATATCCATAAAATAATCATAATAATTTGGTAAAAAGAGCAACTGAACTGAGTGTCAGAAGACCTGGATTCTAAGTGAAATCTGCTTATGTCTGAGATGAGCCTTATTTGGCCATCACCATGTCTCCTGAAGCGTAGGCACAGAGGCTAACCTTTTTGAAATTCCCTAAGAAAAATAAAGGCACAGTGTTTGGGAAATGGTGTATTGTACAGCCCCCAACTTGGAGAGACATGATTCCTGATAGCATACTGAAGACACTGAGAAAACCTGGAATAGAGAGACCTGACTGATTTGTTTAACTCAGTGTCGTTTCCAAAACATTTTTGACAATCTGATATTTTTATTTAGTAGCGATTGATTGATTGATTGCCAGGCCACGTCAGTTGTTTCCACAGGGTATTCCAAGAGTCCCCATGACCTGTGGCAGTGTCTGGGGGCCGGGTGGAGAGGTGAAGAATCTGAAGCAAGCCCAGGCCAAAAGGCTGCTTTAATCTGTCTTTCAAGTTAGGTTTCTGGGTAGCGTTTTATTTAGAATTAAATGAAAGTTTCAAAAAATAAGTCAAACAGACCAGACCAAGCATTGCATTCCCTGCCTTTCTTGCCTTTATGGAAAACTGCTCCTTCCTCTTCCTGGCCTTTAAGATACAGCTCAAATGTAACCTACTTGGAGAAGCCTTCCTTAGTTCTCTCAGGATCAATTTTCTGTGTTCTCAGAGCTCTTTATTACTGTTCCTGAAATAGCTCTTGTCACATAACAAGTTATATGGCTCTGTCTCCCCCAATAGGAATAAAACTTGCTTTCTTTATCTTGCTATCCCCAGAGCCTAGCACCGTCCTGGTTACATAGTAGGTGCTCAACAAATATTTGCATGAAGAATGCATGACTCATCCAATACATAAAGTTGAGAGGATTTCCCTTAAATCTAACATACTCTCTTACATGTTCTGAAAGTGAAGCTCAGTCACTATTTTTCAGCTTACTGCCTTAGTCTGCTCGGGCTGCTATAAGAAAATACCATAGACTGGGTTGCGTAAACAACAGACATTTGTTTCTCACAAATCTGGAAGCTAGAAAGTCCAAGACCAAGGAGCCTGCCAAGTCTCTTCCCCATGGGGGTTCTTTTTCTGTTTTGCAGACAGCTGCCTTCTCCCTGTGTCCTCTCATGGCAGGGAGATGGAATGAGCTCTTGTCTCTCTTCCTCTTCTTTTAAGAATACTAATCCCATCTTGAGGGTCCCACCCTCATGACCTCATCTAAATCTAATCGCCTCCCTAAAGCCCCATCTCCAGATACCATCACATTAGGAGTTAGGGCTTCAACGTTGAATGAGGGTGTGGAGGGACAAAAACATTCAGTCCATAACATTATGATTGTTTGCATGGAGAATAAATGAGTCATTCAATAATAAAGTTTAGAGTATTTTCCCCAAATCTAGCACACTTCCTTACACTTTCTGAAACTGAAGCTCAGTTACTATTTTTTGGCTTACTCCTGCAGTCTCTCAAGATATCCCTGCAATTTATTCATGTCACCCTGGCATTTCACTATCAGGAAGAGCTGGCGTCATCAGCAAATTTGGAGATGTCACTGTGTACTCCATCTCCCAGATCACATCTAAAAATGTTCTCCGAGACCAGCCCTTAAAGGATTTCTCAGTATGCACTTCCTCTATCCAGACCTGCTTATTCTTTCATTTCTTCATGGATGGAAACTCAGTCCACAGTGATACGTGATGTTATTTTCAAATCTGACTTAATTTTTAAAAACGACTGTTGGAGCTGGTCAAAGGCCTTTTAAATTTTTATTTATTTTTTTGGCTGCGTTGGGCCTTAGCTGCAGCATGCAGTCTTAGTAGTTGCGGCCTGCAGGCCCTAGAGCACGCGGGCTTCAGTAGTTGCGGTGCGTGGGCTCAGTAGTTGTGGCTCGCAGGCTCTAGCGCGCAGGCTTAGTAGTTGTGGCGCATGGGCTCAGTGGCTCTGTGGCATGTGGGATCTTCCTGGACCAGGGATTGAACCCATGTCCCCTGCATTGACAGGCAGATTCTTAACCACTGTACCACCAGGGAAGTCCCTCAGAGTCTTTTTGAAAATCAAGTAATTTGCATTCTTTCTGCTCCAAAACATGGAGAGTACTAGAGAAATTTAAAACTTGAATATTTTGTATTCACCTAGTGCTTCTGTGTAGAGTCACAAACACCAGGGTACTTTGGGAGGCAATAAAGTGATCAGTAATCTCATGAGTAATCTCTGGAGGTGTTATCGGACTGTTTGATCGCGTGCCAGACTAACCGTTCTCCACTTGAATATGTGTTGAAAATGGTAACGTAAAATTGTGTATAGTTCTTTGGAAGCATGCAGGATCTTAGCTCCCCCACCAGAGATTGAACCCATAGCCCCTTCAGTGAAAGTACAGAGTCTTAACCACTGGACCACCAGGGAAGCCCCTCTTTGGATACTTTCTAATAACTACTTTAATCTCTTGGTTTAATAATAACTTTCAATTACAATTTTCCTGTGCAACCTAAGGTATCAACTAGAATTCTAATTTAGTATATTTTTCAACTATCTCCAAACACACACACACTCAAAGCATATAATGATAATTTGATCTTTAGTCATCATTTCTTTTCTATTAAGAAAAAAATTAACCCTGTTTCACATTAATCTCACCAGCATTTTTACCTGTAATTTGATTTTTAAAATATCTGTACAAAGCAATTTTATTATTCAAGTAACCTGTGACTGGTATAGATTGTCAAATATCAAACTACAAAATGAGGGGTTTTTTTTTAAATTAATTAATTAATTATGTCTGTGTTGGGTCTTCGTTGCTGCACGTGGGCTTTCTCTAGTTGCAGTGAGCGGGGACTACTCTTCGTTGCAGTGCGTGGGCTTCTCATTATGGTGGCTTCTCGTTGTGGAGATGGGCTCTAGGCGTGCGGGCTTCAGTAGTTGTGGCTCACGGGCTCTAGAGTGCAGGCTCAGTAGTTGTGGTGCATGGGCTTAGTTGTTCTGTGGCATGTGGGATCTTCCCGGACCAGGGCTCAAACCCTTGTCCCTGGCATTGGCAGGCAGATTCTTAACCACTGTGCCACCAGGGAAGTCCCCAGAATGAGTTTGATAATACCTCTCATCTGGAACTATAGACTATAGTTTCCTGCCTAAGATTTTTGATTTTTTTAAATTGCCATTATACAATGAGTAAAGATTCCAGACTTTTCAAAACTTAATAATTCTCAAATTACATTGATTGTCTCTGGGGTATCTTTCTTTTTTCATTTATCTTTTTTTTTTGAATTTTATTTTATTCTTTATACAGCAGGTTCTTATCAGTTATCTATTTTATATATATTAGTGTATATATAATGTCAATCCCAGTCTCTCAGTTCATCCCACCCCCACCCCACACTCTGCTTTCCCCCCTTGGTGTCCATATGTTTGTTCTTTACATCTGTGTCTCTATTTCTGCCTTGCAAACTGGTTCATCTGTACTGTTTTTCTAGATTCCATATATATGCATTAATATATTTGTTTTTCTCTTTCTGACTTACTTCACTTTGTATGACAGTCTCTAGGTCCATCCACATCTCTACACAAGACCCAATTTCATTCTTTTTTATGGCTGAGTAATACTCCTTTGTATGTATATGTACCACATCTTCCTTATCTATTCGTCTGTCAATGGGCATTTAGGTTGCTTCCATGACCTGGCTATTGTAAATAGTGCTGCAGTGAACATTGGGGTGCATGTGTCTTTTTGAATTATGGTTTTCTCTGGGTATATGCCCAGTAGTGGGATTGCTGGGTCATATGGTAATTCTATTTTTAGTTTTTTAAGGAACCTCCATACTGTTCTCCATAGTCGTTCATTTATCTTTTATTTCAGTTATTTATTCTAGTGTTCACTATTGTTGACTTACTGGTGAAATTGAATTTACTTTTGATAACCTTAATTTAAATTTACTTTTTCCCCTCTCTCTATAACAAGTTCATTGTTTATTTGGGGAAACGTACATAATATTGCATGCATATCTATTTCTCCTTACATGTTTTTGAAACTACCATGAAGACAAGTTACTGGTAAAATTTTAATATGCTTTTCAGGGACACAGCTTGCTAATGTCAAGAGAAAACATTCCAAATAATTTTCAGGAGTATCAATTTAAATTCTTTTTGCACTGTCAACTCGATTAATTCAATAGTTCTATATTTTGAGAACCTCAGTCTGTGTCTGCACAACTTCTACTTCCCTATAAAAATTAGCACACTATATACATCACACTGGAGTCTCTATTACAGAAATATTTCTAGGGAAAGTCTTAAAAACTCCTGTCCCTAGTGCACTTATTCCAGAAAATGTCAATATAAAATTCTTGAGGAATAACAAAATGTAAACATACCTTAGAGTTTTTTGATAGAAGAATTGGTTATGTATACATATTCATTTCATACTCTGTAATAATTCACAAATGCCTGACTTTTATAATACAGAACTAGAGATAATGCATAACCACCTTTACAATAATCATAAGCCCTGAGTTTTTCCAAAACGAAACCATGTGGATCATCTTGATTTCTCATGAATTTGAGTTTCATATCTGAAAAAAGATTGCATGGGGAATGTGTAATTTATAAATTGCAAGACCTCCTAATTAAACTGTTTCAGCCTTGATTATAGTCCTTACTCTACAAATAACTGTAGAAATGTGGATAAGTCCTTTAACTTTCCTGCCCTCAATTTCCCAGTACGCAAAGAACAGTAATCTTTGGCGTATTGGGGTACGTGAAAACTTTCCAAGAGTCATGTGAATGTGGATGGTTTTAAGCAAAGCAATGTCTCATCCTCAGTTTCCATATGCATCTGTTCCTAAAGTTAACAGGCCCAGGAAGGTAACTGCTTTCAAAGCATCATGCAAGTTCTCTTTCCATCTTCCCTCTCACATTGCTGTTTTCCAGTTTTTCTGACAGAGGAATCAGATTTCACCAATCCCCAATCTTGGTATGCTGCGTTGCCCTGAAAGTAGAAAACCTCCCGAGGAACCAAATTTCAATATGAAATCCCAGTTTTAGGAAAGCAAACCCAGAGGGAGGTTTCCCATCTCCCATCCTTCCTCATTTAAAATATTTCCTTCAGAGGCAACATAGCTTTAGAAATACTAGTCCGTGTTGGTATATTTTGAAGTCAGGTACGTGTAGAGTGGGAGAGAGGGAAGGGTTTGGGGAATGATGATACTTTTCTTTTAACAACCTTACCTTGTCCTCACCTAACTATTGTCAAGTAATGCATCACACCTGAAGGTGGATCTCAGGAGAACAAAGCACAGATGCTCAGATAAAGGTACTAAGGGCAGCAGCACCTTGTTTCATCCAAGCAAGACTCCATGGCTCATTCATCATCTATCTTTCTATCTATCTATCTATCTATCTATCTTTAGAATTCAATATTTAGAAATAGCATAATTAAAAACATCAATCTTCTATGAAACAAGAAATGAGTCCTCTATACATTTTTAGCATTCTTAATAATGAGAATGGCTTGGTGAACAGTTTACCCCCATGTATCAGTCTATGACTTCATTTGGCATCATTTCAAAGAGAAGAGGTGAAAAGTTTGTTTACCTATACTAGATCAACATTACATCTTTGAATAAAAGGAATAATGTCAAAGTAAATTATTGATATTTTCCAGGACAGATATTCAGGCTTGGAGGAGAAATATGTTAGTTTTCCCAAAATAATCATTGGACATTTCAAATACATGTTTATATTTTATCTTGGGATGAGTGTCCTGCCTTCTCTCACTCATCATCCACTTTTCTGCTCATGTATTCATCCCCACCTTGCAGTTATTTGGTTTATATTAAATTAATGGGGTCATATTATGGATTCCATGCTAAATAATGCATTTAACAATTGTCATTAATACATTATCAATAAGCTTGTGCTTACTAGTGGCCCAGTCGCATTCTTTTCTTTTTTTAAATTGAAGTATAGTTAATTTACAATGTTGTGCTAATTTCTGCTGTACAGCAAAGTGATTCAGTTATACATGTATATACATTTTAAAAATATTCTTTTCCATTATGGTTTATCTCAGGATATTGAATATAGTTCCCTGTGCTACACAGTAAAACCTTGTTGTTTATCCATTCTATATGTAATAGATTGCATCTGCTAACCCCAAACTCCCAGGCCATCCCTCCCCCACCTCCCTCCCCCTTGGCAACCACAAGTCTGTCCTCTCTGTGAGTCTTTTTCTGTTTTGTAGATAGATTCATTTGTGTCATACTTTAGGTTCCACATATAAATAATATCATATGGTATTTGTCTTTCTCTTTCTGACTTACTTCACTTAGTATGATCATCTCTAGTTCCATCCACGTTGCTGCAAATGGCATTATATCATTCTGTTTTATGGCTGAGTAATATTGCATTGTGTATATGTACCACATCTTCTTTATCCATTCAACTGTCAATGGACATTTAGGTTGTTTCCATATTTTGGTGGTTGTCAGTAGTGCTGCTATGAATATAGGGTTGCATGTATCTTTTCTAATTATAGTTTTGTCTGGACATATGCCCAGGAGTGGGATTGCTAGATCATATGGTAATTCTGTTTTTAGTTTTTTGAGGAACTGTTTTCCATAGTGGCTGCACCAACTTACCTTCTCACAAAGAGTGTAGGAGGCCTCCCTTTTCTCCACACCTTCTCCAGCATTTATTTGTAGACTTTTTAATGATGGCCATTCTGACAGTGTAAGGTGATGATAAAAATGGTATGAGTGTAACCTAAAAAAAAAAAAAAAGAAATACTCAGTATCTTGGCTGAGTATAAATGTCAATATCCTGGTTGTAATTCAACAATTATCTCAAAATAAAAATTTAATTAAGAAATAAGAGAACAATACAAAAATTATATCCTACCAAATTTTGTATGTATAAAGTCATTTAATACTACAAACATAAAATAGTATATTCATTAACATGGTTAATTAATGTATTTAATGTAGATAATGAAAAGGACTCGGTCTTTTCCTGTTATTATATATTGTATTATATATAATATAACATTATATTATATATATTTAATATACAAATAAAAAAGTCAACCTTTGTTTAGTGCTATGTACCAGACTCTGTCCTAAGTGCTTTATTTATAAATATACACTTAATTATAATATAATCTTATGGAACAGATGTTTTTACTATCCCCATTTGGCAAGTCAGGAAACTAAGGCACAGAGATGTTAAATAACTTTCCCAAGGACATAGAGCTAGTAAGTCTAGGATTCCTGTGCACATAAATCCACTATATTAATTTTTCTCCCACAGTGTAGTGCTCTTAACAGATATTATATAACAATGGATGATAGGTCAATTATAGCAATTATCCATAACACTGCTATATTTAAAATGGATAACCAACAAGGACCTGCTGTATAGCACAGGGAACTCTGCTCAATATTCTGTAACCACCTAATTGGGAAAAGAATTTGAAATGAATAGATACATGTATATGTATAACTGAATCACTTTGCTGTACACCTGAAACTAACACAACATTTTTAATCAACTGTACTCCAATATAAAATAAAAAGTTAAAAAAAGAAAGAATTTCAGGAACAGAACAAAAGCCAGTTAAGATTTGTTAAGTCCAGGTAAGAATGTGTGCTTATGAACTAGGTAGAGTGTTGAATACAATTTCAGTAAAATATGCTATGCAAAGAGTCTGATCTTTTTGCCCTATAATGTTACTTTTCATGAGTTGTAGTAGTACATCCTACTAACATTTTTTAGATTATAACCTCCTCTACTTAGAATCCAGAAGCATCTGAAAATTACTAATTCTCAAATATTTCATTAATTATAGCAGGTAGAGTGAAATTGATATGGTATATTTGCAAACTACTCTTGTTATAGCTAAAATCAACAATATTTTTAGAAGCAAAACTGGATATCATGTAAGGCTACCTGGGAGAAAGAATAATAGTTTGACTTAATTAAATAAAAATCACTAATATTTTTTAAATCCTACAAGGCATTCTAAGTTCCTTAAAAGTATGTAAAGATAAATTGTAAGAAAGAGCTCCTTCATACAAGGGGCTTAATTTACGATTACCAAGAAACAGGTAAGGCTACAAATAAATATACTTCAATGGAGGAAAAAATACAATTGGAAAGGTATCTATGATGCACAACTAAGAGAAAAGGAAAGAAATCTTTTATGGGTGACCTTAGAAAATTTACATCTCTCAGCTTTTAAAAAATTCTTGTTAAAGTGGAAAGAGGAGATGCTGAGTTTGGAAGCTTTTTTATAACCTTCAAAGTAATCTGTAAACTTTTGTGACTAATATCACTCAGTGGGGTGAAGTTCAGGGCAGGAGTTGGGAGAGAGCTAGGATTCAAGCCTGAAGTACTGTGCAGTGGGTGATCAGATGCCCTGCTTTGATGTGCAGTTCCTTCCACTGGCTGCACTGTAACTTTTCTTCTTAGGACTCCCTGGGCCTTTGGAAGAGCTAGTGGAGCCTCTTTGCCCACTGATGTAGAAAGTCAGAGTAATTGATACATGTAGGAATAGGTGAGCCCAGCTCCACTGCCTCTACAGGACAATGCTAAGGGTAACTTACACACCAGTATTTCTCTATCTGAAGCCTTTCCTCTGTAGGACTTTAGAATGAAATCACAGTCTTTCAAGGCTTTTTCCACTTACCTAACTTGTTTCTTCCATTTCCTTACTGGTCTCTCTTGAGAAAAATTTCTCAGTAAATCATATACCCATATATCATTGTTTCAGTTTCTACTTCTGATCTAAGTCATAAAAGATGGTTATTAAGATTTCAAAGAATCCGTGGGACAGTACTGAAAGATGGAACTAAAAGAATGAGCATTTTGTATAAAATGAACACCATGTAAGCAGAAAACCATAGGGTATTTTCAACTAATGGTGAAACTTTTGTGCGTTGAATCAAGAGAAGGTTTGGATTTATTAAGAATGCTCATGATGACCAGAAAAAAAATGTCTTTAGTTTAATAAGCAAAACTGAATGACGGAAGATTTGAGGTTACTGAATTTAATTATGACAATGATCTTAGGATGATAGGATTGGTTTCTAAATGCACAACTTGAGCAGGATGTGTATCAAGTTTCCCAGGGCTGGCACAATAAATTGCCATGAATTACGTGACTTAATACAACAGAAATTCTTTCTTTTACAATTTTGGCAGCAGAAGTCTGAAGTCAAGGTTTCTGGAAGGCTACATTCTTAAATATTTTCTTGCATCTTCTAGTTTCTGGTGACTGTCAGCATTCTTTGTGTTATTCCAATCTCTACCTCTGTCTTCACCTGGCCTTCTCTATGTGTTGCCTCCTATACTGTCTGTTAATTCAATGCATGAGGATCCCAAAGTATCTGGGCGTTAGTACTAACTTCCATTTCAATGGAATCATTGCTGTGTCTCTCACAAGAATCTTTGTTTTTCGATTTAGGGCCCACCAGACAATACATAATGATGTCATCTAGAGATTCTTAATTTAATTACAATCACAGATGTTTCCAAATAACATTACAGCTACAGTTTCTGTACTTAGAGGTGGATATATTTTTGTAGGGCTAACCATTCAAACCAGTACAGGGTGGTGGTTCAACAGTCAGATCCACCTGTTCCTTAAGGGGCAAAAGAATCTAAGCTAAAGAATCCCTGAGGCTGCTCTTAGCTCAGGGTAAGGAGGTTTGAGGCTAACGTTTAATCCCAAAATATATTTTCCCAAACCATGAGAATTTACAAAGAAAATTGTGAAATAGTCCAGACTCCATGATGAATGTTCAGTAAAACCAAGGGGCCCCAAGATAGTAAAGTAAAATGTCTTCTGAGAATGAACAAGGAATGATGATCCATGCAACACATGGGGTTATAAAAGACTAGGAGGTATAACTTGAGCCCCAGTTGAAGAGTTCAAAATTTAAATAGGTACTCATTAATTATAGTTCAAATTTATGATTTTTCAAGTCAAATAATATTATAAGATATATATATATATAACTAGAATGAAGGGCAAATATTATGAGACTACTTTATTAAAACTATTTTTCCAGCTATCTCATTAAAGGGATCTAGAAGTCTGTTAGTTTGTATATAAAAGTAATCATGAGGATCAATCAAATATATAATATAGTTCTGGTGCTCAGATTTCAATCTTTAATGCAATTCTACACGAACAAGAAGCAGGCCTCCTCAAGGAGTTGCACTTTGCATGTCTAGAGACATGAGGAAATGAAGATGTGCCTAGATGTACTCTCCACAACTGCAGCTCCCATACTGAAGCCCATTCTTCACACTTCCCAGATCTCAATGGGCTACTGTTATCCCTATTTCCTTGACTTGTCCCTTCAGCACTAGGACTAGTATGGGCTTCCAGCTTATAAATCTCTGATACTACAGCTCAGATTTTCTGTCCATTTAGCCCTGATCCCATTTCTGTAGGTAGTCCCTAAATTAAAATCTCTGCCTTTTAAATATGCCAGATTATTTTCCTGTCAGAACCATGACTGATAAAATATGGAATAGTATAAACATAATAGAGATAAAGCAGAAATGATTCAAAAGTTTTGTTTGAATTTAAAATATAAATCGGGTATTCAATTACACAAGCAAATATTAATTTTTATTTCAAATTTGACTATATTTGGTCTATGTTTTAAGATCTTTGAAATGCCTTAGAGACTCAGCTACTTTAAACTTATAATTTACAATTTAAAATGTTTTAAGAGAATTTAATTAACTAAATTTGCAAGGAGCATTAATTGTTCAATGGAATTTAATCTTTCAACTTGTAAGTTAATTGATAATCAGTCAAAGAACAAAAGGAATTGAGTACTATTAATTTTAAAAACATACATGATTATAGGGAAATTTACTAGATTTGTAGTGTGTATTTAAACTTACAAGGGAAAATTGGTTATTATGTTCATAATCTTAAATAACTGATTATTGATTAAAATACACAACAGCTCCCTTAGATATTAAATAATCAAATAAGCATGTAAGAGCTGGTGTATTAATATTAAAAATCATCTACAACCTTTATTAATAAATTGTAGAATTAATGATAAATTTGAATCAAAGGTGAGAAAAACCCACAGATTTTTAAATGATTTCCTCATTATTTATTTATTTATTTATTTTTTGAAGCTTACTGAAATTTTAATAAAATTTAATATTTGCTTGTAAAGCGATGTTAGTAGTTTGCATATATGTGATTCTGCCTGAAAGGAATATTTTCTTAAATTATCAAAAATAATTTTTCTCCAACACATCATTTTTATGGATATTATTTTATGATGTTTTACAATTATTTTTCTACAAAACTGTAAGTCATGATTCAAAAGTGAACAATGCTGATGAAGTTCCTCTGTCTCACAACAAATAACAGTCAATGAGAAGTATATGAACCATGCTGAACTTAAAATTCAGGCCAAAGCTCTTGGCTAAAACATAAAAGAGAAATGTTCTAAGTGACTGTATGAAAAACTTAACGTATAGGAACAAATGCAGTATAATATCTGGTCATTAGCAATTCAAACACAGCAAAGACCCTTTTCACAGAAGAATATGAGAAAAGCAAAACGTTACAGAATAGGCTGGCTTATCATTTCTCTTTACTATATTTAAACATTTGCTCACTGGAGAGCTGAAAATTAAACACCTATAGTTCACATAAGGTCTTTTTTTTAACATCTTTTTTGAAGTATAATTGCTTTACAATGTTGTGTTAGTTTCTGCTGCACAACAAAGTGAATCAGCCATATGTATACATATATCCCCATATCCCCTCCCTCTTGTGCCTCCCTCCCACCCTCCCTATCCCACCCCTCTAGGTCATCCTAAAGCATGGAGCTGATCTCCCTGTGCTATGCGGCTGCTTCTCACTAGCTACCTATTTTACATTTGGTAGTGTATATATGTTAATGCTACTCTCTCACTTCATCCTAGCTTACCCTCCCCCCTCCCACAATGTCCTCAAGTCCATTCTCTATGTCTGCGTCTTTATTCCTGTCCTGCCCCTATGTTCTTCAGAATGATTTTTTTTTTAGATTCCATGTATATGTGTTAGCACACGGTATTTGCTTTTCTCTTTCTGACTTACTTCATTCTGTATGACAGACTCTAGGTCCATCCACCTCACTACAAATAACTCAATTTCGTTTCTTTCTATGGCTGAGTAATATTCTATTGTATATATGTACCACATCTTCTTTATCCATCCATCTGTCAATGGACACTTAGGTTGCTTACATGTCCTGCCTATTATAAACAGAGCTGCAATGAACATTATGGTACATGAGCATTTTTGAATTATGGTTTTCTCAGGGTATATGCCCAGGAGTGGGATTGCTGTGTCATCTTATAGTTCTATTTTTAGTTTTTTAAGGAACCTCCATACTGTTCTCCATAGTGGCTGTATCAATTTACATTCACACCAACAGTGCAAGAGGGTTCCCTTTTCTCCACACCCCCTTCAGTATTTATTGTTTATAGATTTTTTTATGATGGCCATTCTGACTGGTGTGAGGTGATACCTCATTGTAGTTTTGATTTGCATTTCTCTAATGATTAGTGATGTTGAGCATGCTTTCATGTGTTTCTTGGCAATCTGTATATCTTCTTTGGAGAAATGTCTATTTAGGTCTTCTGCTCATTTTTGGATTGGGTTGTTTTATTGATATTGAGCTGCATGAGCTGCTTATAAATTTTGGAGATTAATCCTTTGTCAGTTGCTTCATTTGCAAATATTTTCTCCCTTTCTGAGGGTTGTCTTTTGGTCTTGTTTATGGTTTCCTTTGTTGTGCAAAAGCTTTTAAGTTTCATTAGGTGCCATTTGTTTATTTTTGTTTTTATTTCCATTTCTCTAGGAGGTGGGTCAAAAAAGGATCTTGCTGTGATTTATGTCATAGAGTGTTCTGCCTATGTTTTCCTCTACGAGTTTTATAGTGTCTGGCCTTACATTTAGGTCTTTAAGCCATTTTGAGTTTATTTTTGTGTATGGTGTTAGGGAGTGTTCTAATTTCATTCTTTTACATGTAGCTGTCCAGTTTTCCCAGCACCACTTATTGAAGTGGCTGGCTTTTCTCCACTGTATATTCTTGCCTCCTTTATCAAAAGTAAGGTGACCATATGTGCATGGGTTTATCTTCTCATACTTTCGATTACAGCTTTGCATTTACTTTTTAAAAATAAATATCTATCTTTAATGAGTTAATTCCTAAAGAATAGAAAGATTTACCTCTTTCTGGTAGGTAGAATAATACTCTTCCAAAGATATACACATCCTAGTTTCTGGAACCTGTGAATATGGTACCTTATGGCAAAAGGTACAGATGTAATTGAGATTATGGACCTTAAAATATCCTGGATTATTCAGATGACAGAACACATTAAAAATGGAAGAGGCAAGCAGAAGTCTTGGTCAGAGAAAAGAGAAGAAAGAAGGAGAAAGTGAAAGAATAAAAAGGACTCAACCTGCCCTTGCTGGCCTTTTGGAAGGATGGAGGGAAACAGGAGCCAAGGAATGAGGGTGGCCTCTAGAAGCTAAGAATAGCCTTCAGCTGGTAGCCAGCAAGGATATGGCAATTTCTATCATAGGACCATAAAGAAGCAAATTCTGCAAATGAATCCTCCTCCAGAAAGGAGTGAAGCTGACCAACACTCTATTTTTCGCCTGTTGAGCCCAGTGTTGGAGTTCTGCCCTACAGAAATGTAAAATAATAAGTTTGTGTTGTTTTAAGTCATTGAGTTTGTGATAATTATTTATGAAGCAATGGAAAACTAATACACTATCTTAATGCACTTTCAGTTTACATTGTTTTACTATTATAGTATTATATTATTATTCCTACCATTTCCCTCATCTTTTGTCTTGAAAAAAGATAACAGATAAATAGTAAAGCAGAGAGAGAAGGCAAAGAGAAAACGTCCTGTAGTATTTTGAAGAGCTTGCCATTTATGCCTGTGTTCCAGAGGCCCAGATCCTTGCCTGTCCTTTGATTCTCTAAGTTCCCATTGTACCTAGTCATACATACTTATTTTACCTTAAATCATCAAATATGTGACTATTTTATGTTTGTGACCAAGAGTTCCAATTAATATGACAGGAAAATATTAATATCTTACAAAGATGTGTTACTATTTTTGTTACTTAATTAGAGATATAGAGGCCATTATGTTTCTCTCTCTTTTTTATTCTGTTTTGGCTGTAAAGGACGTCAGAGAGAAGTAGTTTACTTATGTAGCAATTTTATGCTTTCCCTTCATTTTGTCAGCTTGTTCTCCGTTTTATTCCTGAATGTTCAGCCACCTCAAATACTTTACTGTAGTAGAAAGAACATAAATAAATATAATATGTCTGTTTCTATTTTATTGTTCTTCTAATTTATAAAATAATTCAAATGATATAATATGATCACTACTATTCCATTTTTATATTGTGTAATTAATGATGAAACATAATTATGAAATAAAAGATTAATGTTCATATTCTGTTTCTTAGAATCCTGGGTCTCTGAGGAAGTGTATTAAGAGTTTCAGAACATAAATGCTTTTTGCCAGATAATAAATTAAATTACCTAATGAAGCACTTCATAATTCTCTTATAAATTGGTTTTTCCTGTATATGAAAAAAAAATTTACCTTACTAAAAATATTTGACATTCAGTAATAAAAGAAGAAAACTTCATACTATTGTATTGTGGGCAACAATCTATCACTGGTGATGTCCTCAGATTATGAAAGATACATTATTCAAGGTCAAGAAGAATTTTCAACATTATTATTTATCCATTAATTCCAAATTTTTTGACATATGTTTAAGTCAAAATTAATTCTGTATGTTATTTATTATTTATTTTTCAAGGGCATGTGAATTGTGTCCCAGAGGCCAGGAAATATTTCTTAAGTTCCCTGTATAATAAAGGTATTAAGTTTTAGGCCTAGCAAACCGTTTTCTGTGTGCAGCAAGAAAAATACAAAACTATTTATGTTATTAGTAGATTTCTAAGCAGGTGCACACCTCACTAACTGCTCTGGACTCACTATAAGCTAGTATATTTATTGCCTTATCTGACTTTAAAGCACCAAATATAATTTGTTGTGCTACAATGCAACCTTAGTTCATTTGTGATTTATAAATGGGGAAATGAAATCAATATGTTACTTGATTTTTGCTAGTTTATATACAGCACTCAACATTTAGCATTGTGGGCCACCAAGCATTAGCCACTAAATGCAAAGTAGCAGAATGGGAGTCAGCAAGGTACTAACTAGAATGCTCCACATAACAGCACACTTTGCCTGTTCTTCCTATAGGCTAGCCGGTGCTGAGAATCTTGCTTTCATTTCCACTACTTAGTAGTCTCAGTCCTCCCTCATTCTCTCCTATCAAGCTACCTTCACCTTTTTATAATTTAAAGATGAAGTCCTATGTTTACTGTAGATTTTTAAAATAATTTAAAATGTTTTAACTGTGTTTTTGATAAAGCTTTAGGTACAAAACTGCCTTTTTTTTTTAATGGATTGCCCATATCTGTATTTTCTCATAATCCTATTCTAGTTAGTGTAAGAGTTTACAGAATGCATAAATAGGTATAGAGGAACACCTTTAATTTTTTAATGCTTAATACTGAATTATAGACATTCCTTGTATACTTGTGATCTAGAAAATACATCTATCTCTGATATTATTGCTATTACTATTATTTCTACTATACTAACATCACTATTACCACCAACTCCCATACATAGAGTCACTACTCTGTTCTAGATATGCACAAAATGCTTTAAGATATTATTTTGTATATCGCTTACATTAATTTTAAAAGCTATTATTTTACAGATGAGGAATTAAGCCTTTGTAAGGAAAACAACTCGGTTTTTGTTTTTTGGTTTTTTGGTTTTTTTCTTTCTACATAGAACATTTTCGTAACTTGATGTGTGGGGTTTCTTTCTGTTCAATTCTGTTACATCAACTGGCTGTCCTACAAGTCAGTTCAGTCTGACACTACCTACTTGGAGTTAGCCTCAGATCCCACAGGTTAAGGGCTTGGTCCTACAAGATTGCCCCCACTTCAGATGCCAATAGCAAGTTTCAGGATGTTACCTATACTTCTGACCAACTGCTATAAATTGAGTTCCCATAATCCCCTCCTCAAGTTCAATAACTTGCTAGAATGGCTCACAGAATTCAGGGAAGCACTTACTTACATTTACAAGTTTATTACATAATAAAGGATATGATAAAAGACATAGATAAATAGCCAAATAAAGAGATACATAGGGTAAGGTCTGGAAGGGTTTCAAACACAGGAATTCTGTCTCCATGGAGTTAGGGTACACCACTCTCCCAGCATGTGGGTGTGTTCACCAATCTGGAAGCTCTCTGAACCTCATAGATTAGGGATTTTTATGGAGGTTTCAACGTATAGGCATGACTGATTATTAACTCAATCTTCAGCCCCTCTCCCCTCCCCAAGGAGGATGAGTAGTGCGGCTAAAAGTTCCAAACTTCTAATCATGGATTTCTTGGTCCTTCTGGCAGCCAGTCCCCATCCTCATGCTACCCAGCCGCCCATCAAGAGTCACCTCATCAGAACAGAATATGTTCCTGTCAGGAAATTCCAAGGTATTAAGAAGCTCTGTGTCAGGAACTCATGTCAAAGACCAAATATTAGAATAAAGATGCTCCTAGCACCTTTATTGCTTAGAAAATTGCAAAGGTTTTAGGAATTCTGGCCAGGAGCCAGAGATAAAGGCTAAAATATGTATTTCTTATTACACCACAATATTACAGATTTAGAAATGAAAATAATTTGCCAAAGGATACACTGTAGTAGATGAAAAAGCCAAGCACTGAATTTTGGTTTATCTCAAGTCAATTTTGGATTATCTCAAGCAGTGAATTTTGGTTTATCTCATTTTGCCCACACTCCAAATCCTCCTCAACATCATGATATATTGCTCTGTTAATTTCTTTTATTAGTCCCAATAAATGTAAACATATCAGATTCATTTTATAAATGGTAATTTAAAAGGGTTTATTATTAGTGTAGCAGGAGCTCCGTTTGAGCCTTAGTTTTCACTCACTTTTCTGCAAAGTTCAACAAAGTGGTTCAAAAAAATGATTTCATCAGCCTTAGAAGTCTATATTTGTATAGTCTATTTGTACTGGGAATGAACCCCATCTGTACATAGGAATGAAGTTTTGTCATAATTCTCCCCTGACATGCCCAGTAAACATGAAGAAGGAACTAAGAGAGGTCGAGTTGTGTTTGTGCTGGAAGAAAAGATATGATATTTTCTTGAGTGAGAACCCATCCTGTTGGAAAGGGATCTAGAGTATTAGGCTTGATTAGTGAGGAATATTATAGTTATCTAAGGGGGGAGCAATCCAAGAAGAATATATGTTATTATTTGAATTTGTACCAGGTTTAACAGCATTAGCACCTAACATATGGGCAAAGTAGTGGTGAATGTAGCAGGCTAGGATAACTAAGCAAGACGGAGCCACAGAGAGTAATTGTGGCACATGGAGGTGTAGCAGGGATACTGTGGAAATGGATTTGTTCCTGAGGACTAATGAGACATCTTTAGAAATTTGGAGACATTCTTATTAGGGTTTGTGAGCTGTGAGTATTTTGTTAGAAATATTGTATGAACAGTTAAAGACAAGAACCAAGGGGAAATTTGTAATGACTTATTTTAAGCTTTTTAATATATCTTCATCTAAATAAAATATTTTTGTTTGCGAGTATATGACATACTTATAATCTTACTTATATCTCAAAAATATGAAAATAATATTAAGTGTCATTTACAGAAAAATAATACTCAATTCCATTGTTCATTCCATAGAACAAGTGATTTCATGTCTGATTTATTCACAACAGGATCATGCATTTGGGTTTTCTAATAATGTTAGGACATAATGATAAAACTATAAGTGAATGTGGTAGAGAATGGGAAGGTAGTATAAATTATACAATTATTCAAGTCTGCTTCTTGTCATAAAGATAAAGGAAGTATAAAAAAGACAATTGTCAAAATAATTTGTTTATTCTTTGTAATTTCAAATAGAAGCATATTTGAAAAAATTATATTTAGGAACTACTCTATCACTGCACAGATTTTGTCAATATCTCTACCTTTACTAGATTCACTTCTAAATAAACTCTCATATAAATATTACGGACTTCCATTAATGAGGAAAAATATCTGATATGAAGTCACTGGCCAACAGAACAGGACCGTGATAGCTGAACAAAAGGCAACAAATGAGCTCAGTACCCCTTTCACTCTGGTAATCTGCCTGGGAGCATTTTTCACACCATGGCTTAGGAAGGTCAAACTCAAGTAGTCAGATGTGGTCTTGCTGAGCTGAAGAGGCAGAGATAATGTGCAATATTGCTGAAGTAGTTAGAATATGTGTGACAGACCATGTAAGAAAAGAGAGAACATCATTGGGAGGCATGTCCAGAAGTTTTCCTATGAGTTCTCCTTGAGTCCTTGGCAGTGACTAGCTGTGCATGCCAAGAGCAAGGCCCCAAAGGCCTAGCAGAGAATACTTCATAGAGGGATTAGAGAGATTATCAAAAGTATCAAGAATTTGCTGTACTGGTATATGGCGGAGTTTCTCCCAACCCAGATTAGAAATGCTGCTCAGCCCTTTAGGACTTCTCATTGAGAATCTAGAAAGCTCAAATATTAAAGACCAAACTCTAGAGTACGAACCATTCCCTAGTACTAAGGAGATAGAAATAAAGCCTCCCTGACAAAGCACTAAACTAAGTCTGGGAAAATCAAGATGATCCTGTTATTTTAAATGCCTGCCATTACAAAATTTAATATCTTTTAAAGGAAGGAAACATAATTTAGACTCCCTCAAATGTATCAATCAGGGTGTCAAACAGAAAATAGATTACAAGGTATACAAAGAATCAGGAAAATGTGATCCATGAGCAATAGTTAATGTAAGTAATATGTCACCAAGTCACTGTTCTTTGTTCACATTTTGTATCTATAAAGCTTATTTAAAGAATATTGACAAGTGGCCTCAAAAAGTTACCCACATCAGAATATGTATCATGAAAAAATTAAGGAGTAATATAAGCAAATCTCAGTTTCTCCATGTTTAAAATTAAGGAACTCATCTAGATTATCTCTAAGATTTTTTTACTCTTATGATTTTTGAGTCTGTGGAAAAATCGACCATTCTGGTAGTCTTGCTCAGCCTTGTGGACTCAGTTCCATTAATGCTTCTGGACCTGCAGATATGAGTAAATGTATATAAAATATAGAGGGAGAGCTGGAGGAGTGTGTATGTGAGGTTGGTTGGGGTTGGGAGAAGTGAATGTATTTATCTGTGGGAATTAGTAATATTTACAAAAACTTTTCAACATAACAAAGTCAACTTATTTCCAAATAGCAATGCCCATAGGCTTATGACCTCCTAAATAGAAGACTTATTTCAAACACATATACTTTAAGGTCAGAAAACTTTAATAACACCTGGACAGACTCAATTCTAACAATTTAAAGGGAAGTTTACACATGATATTTTCTAAAGTTTTGAAATATTCCAAAAGATTTTATCCTTAAAATTCAGTTTAAACAAGCAAACAAACAAAAACTTCATCCTATTTAACCCTCAGGGACTGGATTGCTGACTCATTTTCCCCACACCTCCAAGTCCTTCCAACCGATTTAGAAACTAAAAAGCAGAAACACATGGGATTCCGACTGCCACACTTATCTTTCCATGTGTAGACCCTCTGTCCCCTTTGGCCTCATGATGCTCCATCTCTATAACTGAAGTGACTCACTCATTGCCTGAGCTCTACTTTGTTCTCTGGTTCACAAAGTTAGCTACATAGAGAACAGAAGATGCTGAAATCATACTTCAACTCTAAGTCTTACCATTGTCTTCAGTTCTAGCTTCCTGCAATAAGTTAATCTGTCCCTTAGCTTTCAGTCTCCTGTGGTTGGAAAGATGCTACCTTCAATGTGTTCTCAGAACATATCAAGGAATTTCATTAGTATGAAAGAGATGGGTTTTGTTTGTTTGTTTTTACATCCCAGAAGTCCCTGAGGCTCTGTTCATTTTTTTTTGAAAAAGATATTTTTAATAAATTTTAATTTAATGACCGTTTAAGACAAAAATTATAATTAAAACAAAAGGAGATTTTTAAAAAGATGCCCTTTCACAGAAATGAATATGTGCTCCTCTCATAAACACACTCTACAGAAAATATGTAGCAAACAAATAAATAAAATACCAAAGTACATTTAATAGATTTTATTTTCTTCTCCTAACATATACTTAAAATATATGCTTTATCACAAGTATTTTAAAATAAGCTCAGAACATTATCATCTATAATAAATTTATATGACATCATACTTCATGAATATTTATCAACTCAAACTTGTCACAAAATATTTATCAAGTACTTATTGGCAACTCAGAATGTTAATTATTCTTGTAAATAAGAAGCAGCATTTTTTTGTGAGTTTAAGTTTCTTTCATGAAGCTATGTACCTAAGACATAATACATGAGCACTTCTAAGGCAGCAAGTAGTCAAGCTCTGGTTGGTGGTACCAGCTGTGTGAGAGATATTTGTGGTGAAGTAGAGAGAGCAGAAGCATATTCTTGACCTTTCACTGGCAGCCATGATTTTGTTCTTCAAATTAATATTCAGCAATAACTTCAATTCCTGTAGCTCTGATGATTTGTAAGAAACAAATTCTTTTCATTATATCTTTTTCTACTAATATTTTCTGTTTCCTGCAATGTGCTCTAATACAATTAGGGATTATGATAATTTTAGCATATTAAAAATAAAAGGTTGCAACATATTTAAGTTTATTTAGTGCTATAGAGGTATGGAAGATCTACTGGTGAACATGTGGGAAAATTGACAGCTTATTTCTAGACTTTTTGCTTGTCATTTTATTGAATATCAACTCATTAAATTGGGAAATTGATAACCAGGGAAATAATTTTACGCTGGTTTATCAAGTATTACTCTATGTACACACATGAGGAAATTCTTTACTTATCAATTCTTGTGAGACAACTAGGATACCTATTAAATGTCAAGATTGCTTTTTTGCCCTTGGAAAGGTAAGCACAGCAAAAACATTTGGCTGCAATAGTAATATTCTGGGATCACTCACTGAGACCGTTAAATGGCAACAGAGAAAAATGAATATTTTGGGGTATTGCAGAGCAAGTGTTTAGATTTTTTAAATGGTACGTTATAATCAAACCCTTTCTTGAAATGTCACCAATGATCACCCATCACTTTAAATTTGTTTTTTCATTGTTGTGAACTTGTTATCCTCACCCAGCTGTACTGACAGATGGTTGGTGACTTCCTTATTATTATACCTTGAGTTACTGCCAAGTATAACTCCAAGGGATTTGGGGTATTCATAAATACCACTGTGATGTACTAGCATTAATGTAGCATTAGTGAGGTTTTTGAGTCCTTAGTGCATAGTATATTGAGCTTAATATCCTTATCGACATACTTGAAAAATATAGTTTAGATTATATAGCCATTATGTCAGCAGGCAACTGACTAAATT
The DNA here is from genome assembly GCF_025265405.1 of Mesoplodon densirostris. Lineage (NCBI taxonomy): Eukaryota > Metazoa > Chordata > Mammalia > Artiodactyla > Ziphiidae > Mesoplodon > Mesoplodon densirostris. The sequence continues at coordinate 43,382,635 of NC_082668.1, forward strand.
GTAATCAGAAAGCAATAAACAAGGGTCAGTCTGGAGGCAGGGGATATAACAACTGGTGTCCTATAGGATTAATCTTAAATTCAGGGTTTTATGTTTTCATCACTGTCGAGAATGATGGACTGGAAAGTATAAAATTTCTGTCTTTAGATCTTGCCACATTAAGGAGGCTAGGTTTCACCTTGAATAAGATGATTAGAATGCAGCGTCCATTATAAATAGAAGAAAAAAGTTATGACTAACAAAGTGAAGGCCAATATAATAACACTTGTGGGGAAGAAACAATTTACCAAATTCAAGAAGGACAATTGTTGGTTCCGTAATATTATAAAAGAAAAGAAACACATCATGAGTACAGTGAAAAGTCTATTATGGTTACTAAAGACACAAAAATTCTGAATAAAGCTGATAATATACTTGAAAGTAAAATTAGGCTTGTTTATTATTGAGTCTATTCTTTACAGAGGTCTTCTTTTGACAAGAAAACATATTAAAATAAGGTTATTTTAAAGGATTAAAGTGCAGATTTAAACAAAGAACAAATGAAATAGAGAAGGCACACTGAACACATATGGCTATCCCCCCCCCCCTTACATTTTAAAGATCTAAAAATTCAGGAGAGATATAAATTTTTAATATATATTAGATTATTACTTTATATATTATATTAATATAATATATAATCCATCCCTGCTTGAATGAAAAACTATGGTTATCCCATGAAAGATGGCAATTGGAGGAAATAATGCTTAAGAAGAAATTGGAACCTAAAATGTGCATGGACAAGGACTGAAGATTTTTTTTAAGTCATAATTCCAGAGTCACAGAGGTAGGTGATAGGTACTGATGGCCAAAGGGAACATTTACAGGAACTTGTTGAGAAAACATATTTACTTATCACTTTACTTATTTTTACTTATCATATCTGTCTACCTGAGTGATGCATAGAAAACAGCTCGTTCTTTTCTCCAGGTAGGACCATGAATATGGTAGCTGAATCATAGAGAAAATAACCAAATGGCTGTATCCGAGGAGGGAGGAATAAGAAGCAACAGGAAACTAGGCAAGTGCCGAACACCAGTTCAAATGCCACCTCATAGGAGATACCATCCTTGAACACCCAATCTAATATAAACTACCACCTATAATTGTCTACTATATTACATAATTTTAATTTCATCTTTGCACTTATCAGTAGCTGAAATCATCGAATTTATTTACACCAGAAACGCACACACTCACACACACACACACACTTGGGTTTTTTGGGTTTTTTTTTTTTTTTTTTGCGCGGTATGCGGGCCTCTCACTGTTGTGGCCTCTCCTGTTGTGGAGCACAGGCTCCGGACGCGCAGGCTCAGCAGCCATGGCTCACGGGCCCAGCTGCTCCACGGCATGTGGGATTTTCCTGGACAGGGGCACAAACCCGTGTCCCCTGCATTGGCAGGAGGATTCTCAACCACTGTGCCACAAGGGAAGCCCAGTTTTTAAAATATTTGGAAAGTAGTAAACATGGTACTTAGAGGGACTGTTGTAACTTTAAATGATTATGAAAGACCAAAAAACTAAAATTTAATGAGTTAATTATTCAAATTTAGAGGTTAAAGAATAATAATTATAACTCCACTGCTCCCAAAGCAGTAAATAGATAATAAAGATAATTATCAGGAGACAGAAACCACAGAGCAAGTGTTATAAGTTATACTATAAAGAGTTATTAACTATTCACAAGGAATTAATTATACTCAGGGAGTAGAAAGAAAACTATGAGAATATGTAAGGGCTGTGGGAGCAAAGCCAAGGAAGGAACAAGCTTGAAAGGGGGTTCCTCTGCAAGGCTAGAATTCAGACTTGGCTGGAGAGGGTGTAGTTGGAGCCATCTCTGGATGGCAGGGAAGTTTGATGGTTTCCTCCTGGCTAGAATTGGCCCACCGACTATGGACACATCCTGGGGGTCAGGGTGCCAGGGGATAGGGCTGTCCAATGAAACTCATCAGGAGGCTGAAGGTGAAAGGGAGCTTTTGAAATTATTAGAAAGCCACCTGTGTAAATGGTGAAGTGGGGTGAGGTAGGGTAAGGGGTGTGCTGCTGAACTTACTGTTGAGAAGACAGATGGAGCACTTATGGAACTTGCTTTGAAGCCACACGCCTGTGGGGGTCTAGATTCACTGAGTGTCTCACACACCAACAAAGCACTGCAGGAGCCAGAAAAAAGAAAAGCAGAGAATTTGGGAAAAAGTCCTCTTCTACCTGAATTGTCCCCCCTGTGCCCTCTGCTCACACAGCTTAACATTGAGCAAGCTGGAAAGAGAGAGAGATAGTCCAGTATCACAAGCAGGGGGAGGAAGAGTGGATTTGGTGCTGAGAGGCGATAGATGGATAACTGGCACAAATAAGAACAAAAATCAATGGAATAGAGAACAAAGATAGAATAGAGAAAATCAACAGAACTAATAGCTGCATGTCTGAAAAATGTTAACAAAATGATAAATTTCTGACAAGATTGAGTCAGGCAAATGAGAAGAGACAAAGATAAATACAAATGAATATATTTACAGAAATAGAAGTGATAAAAGCATGAAAGAACTTCATGAAAAATTTATGCCAATACTTTTGAAAGCATAGATGAAATCTTTAAATAATAAACAATAAAATGAAAAAAACTGACTCAAGAAATTGAAGTACTAGTTTAAGAAATTTTAATAAATAAACTACTAGATATGAATAGATAGGCACATTCTACCGAAATCTCAAGAAATGAACAATGCTCTTATTAAATTAAATCTTCTATGCAACTGATAAATAGGGTGCATATTATCAAACTCATCTAATAAAGTGATTTTAAGCTTATAACAAACCAGTAGAACTCAGTGTAACTGTACAGTTTTGTTAAAATAAAGCTGCAGCTCTACCTCAGTCATAAAAAATACAAACTTCATGGTCCTTAAAATATTAATAATCAGAATTCAGAAATAGTTTTTAAATAAATTTTAAGTATTTAAAAATATTGAACATATCATGACTAAATTGAGATTATAAAAGAGATAAACCCACGCACATATGATCACCTTATCTTTGATAAAGGAGGCAGGAATGTACAGTGGAGAAAGGACAGCCTCTTCAATAAGTGGTGCTGGGAAAACTGGACAGAGACATGTAAAAGTATGAGATTAGATCACTCCCTAACACCATACAGAAAAATAAGCTCAAAATGGATTAAAGACCTAAATGTAAGGCCAGAAACTATAAAACTCGTAGAGGAAAACATAGGCAAAACACTCTATGACATAAATCACAGCAAGATCCTTTTGGACCCACCTTCTAGAGAAATGGAAATAAAGACAAAAGTAAACACATGGGACCTAATGACACTTAAAAGCTTTTGCACAGCAAAGGAAACCATAAAGAAGACCAAAAGACAACCCTCAGAATGGGAGAAAATATTTGCAAATGAAGCAACTGACAAAGGATTAATCTCTAAAATTTATAAGCAGCTCATGCAGCTCAATAACTAAAAAAAAAACCCTATCCAAAAATGAGCAGAAGACCTAAATAGACATTTCTCCACAGAAGATATACAGACTGCCAACAAACACATGAAAGAATGCTCAACATCTTTAATCATTAGAGAAATGCAAATCAAAACTACAATGAGATATCATCTCACACCAGTCAGAATGGCCATCATCAAAAAATCTACAAACAATAAATGCTGGAGAGAGTGTAGAAAACAGGGAACCCTCTTGCACTGCTGGTGGGAATGTGAATTGGTACAGCCACTATAGAGAACAGTATGGAGGTTCCTTAAAAAACTACAAATAGAACTACCATATGACCCAGCAATCTCACTCCTGGGCATATACCCTGAGAAAACCATAATTCAAAAAGAGTCATGTACCAAAATGTTCATAGCAGCCCTATTTACAATAGCCCAGAGATGTAAACAACCTAAGTGTCCATCATTGAATGAATGGATAAAGAAGATGTGGCACATATATACAATGGAATATTACTCAGCCATAAAAAGAAACGAAATTGAGCTATTTGTAATGAGGTGGATAGACCTAGAGTCTGTTACACAGAGTGAAGTAAGTCAGAAAGAGAAAGACAAATACCATATGCTAACACATATATATGGAATTTAAGAAGAAAAAAAATGTCATGAAGAACCTAGGGGTAACACAGGAATAAAGACACAGACCTACTAGAGAATGGACTTGAGGATATGGGAGGGGGAAGGGTAAGCTGTGACAAAGCGAAAGAGAGGCATGGACATATATACAGTACCAAACGTAAGGTAGATAGCTAGTAGGAAGCAGCCACATAGCACAGGGAGACCAGCTCAGTGCTTTGTGACCGCCTGGAGGGGTGGGATAGGAAGGGTGGGAGGGAGACGGAAGAGGGAGGGGATATGGGAACTTATGTATATGTGTAACTGATTCACTTTGTTATAAAGCAGAAACTAACACACCACTGTTAAGTAATTATACTCCAATAAAGATATAAAAAAAGAAATAAAAATGAGATTACTAAAAAAAAGAGAAGAAATTCAAGAGTTCTATCACATGAGAAATGTATAAAAATGCATTTACCACATTAATAGCCTAGGAGAAAAAGATATGATCATTTCATAGATATAAAGAAATTATTTGATAAAATTCAACACATTTCATGATAATAAAGTAAACCTTTATCAAATGTGATAAATAGTATCTACTAAAAACTAGTAGAGAACATCATTTTTGAGAATCTATAGGAACAATTCATTTTAAACAGGGAATACGACACAGGTAACTTTATCACACATTCTACTCTACACTGTAGTCAAGTCCTAGCCAAAGGACTATGACAAGGGAAAGAAAGCAAAGAAAAGAATCATAGAGAGGAAGAAATAAAACTATCATTCTAAAAGAAAATTCAAAAGACATATATGCTCATGATTTGAATGAGAATTTATCAAGCAACTAGTTATAAAATTGCATCTTAAAATGCACCATTTAAAAACAACTGCAGATACTATTAGACAGAAATAAATACAAAAATAAGCATCACTAGTAATACAATTAGTAAATAGCAATATAACTAGTAAAATGTTATTAAAATTAAAGATACTTATAGAATTAAAAATGATAAACTTAATCCATATTCTTGGGAAAAGCACATTTTAGCACTGTATATACAGCAATTCTTTTCAAATTGAGCAGAAGATTTTATGCAAATTTAATTAAGATCCAACAGGGTTTGTCGTGAAACTTGGGCAAACTGGTTTTCAAACTGGTTTCAAACTTTGAAAGACTAGTTTCCAAAACAGCTAAAATTCTTCCAAAAAGCGATTTGAGGACTCTTTATACGAAGGTATGATATGTAAAAGTGTGGTAATGAAACTGAGGTACACAAATTAACCAATCAGATGTAACATAAAACTAGGATATGATTTTACTGGATTCTTTGACAAAATCAAATTGGCAGAGAAAGTAAAGATTAGCATCCACTAAATGATGCTAGGACAATACCCTACCTATTTCCTATTATAGCCCATACATACATATAAATTCCAGATGGATTAAGAACTTAAATTTTAAAAAGCAAAACCTTAAAAATTTTGGAAGAAAATATAGGAGACAAGAGAAAATTTTCTGATATTGTGGTGGGGAAGCATTTCTTACACACAATTAAAAATGCTGAATCTATAAGAAAATACAGATAAATTTACGTTAAAATTAAAACTCTAAACAGAAGATATTCTAATATCGAAAGATGTTAAAAATCAAAATGTGAATTAGAGATGAACGTCACAATGGAACTGACAAAGAGTATAAAATACAAAAACTACAAATCATTAAGAAAAGACAAACTTTAAATTAAAATGAGCAAATTCAGAAATATATTTTACAATGGAAGAAATACATATAACAGATACGTTTTTAAAATATTATTAAGCCTCATTAATAATGAAGAAAACAAAAATGTGTATACATAATCAAAATACATAGTAAATCTAACACTCTGGACAGTGCCTACTGCTTATGTAGAAAAGGATGGAATAAAGGAAGAGTATATAGGGAGATGCAAATGATTTATAATGTGTAGTGGATCCCAATGTGTTTTTTGTACTTAATATATATACATAAATATATGTTTAAATTATACATATTTTTAAATATATATGTTTGAATTATGTGTATTTATATGTGATTATATAACTATGTTAGAAATTGATATACAGTTGTCCCTTTGTATCCAGCATCCTAAAGGAATTGATTCCAAGACCCTCATGGATATCAAAATCCATGGATGCTCAAGTCCCATATATAAAATAGCATACTACTTGTTGGCCCTACATATCAGCACGTTCCACATCCATGGATTTAACCAACTGTGTATTCCATAGGAGTTTGATTGAATCTGTGAATTCAGAACCCACTGATTCGGAGGGCCAACTGTACTCTTTTGAAATATTCAAATATTACATATAATAAAGAGCATTTAAAATTCTTGCTCGAATTACAAAATAATATTGTGCTCACTGTTACAAATTAAACAACACAGAATTATCTATCCAAATAATTCATCTAAAAAAGTGTTTTTCCAGTATTTTCTAAAACTACATCTGATGTTATCACTGTTACCACTCTTATCTTACCCCCTTCAGTCTTTTTGTTGTTGTTGTTATTTAAACTCACATAGAAAGATATAAAATGTTTTGTAGTTTTTAAACCAAAAATGTAATCTTGCTTCACATACATAATGCTTATTATACTATAATAATTATTGGCTCCTTTTGTTGTTTTTTCTCTTATTGTTATTTTTATGTAAAGCCCTATATATCCCACAATCCACTGTTTTCATTTCGTATTTAAGTAGTCACCAGTTTTTTCAAATAAATGTATATATGTATGTGCACATGTATATGTATTTGTATGTTCGTGTATGTGTTTGTGTGTATAAAAAAATTAAAAAGATATTTTTTATATTTACCTACATTTGTATCCCTTCTAGGGTTTTCATCCCTTTTTTCCAGAATTGGATTTCATTTATGTTTTCATTTATCTTAAGCCTAAAACCTTTCTTTTAGTATATTTCATTTTAATAGTCTGCTGGAGACAAATTTCAGACTGTGGAAATATCTTTATTTCACCTTTCTCATGGAGAAGTGTTTTGCTGGATATCAAATATTTTTCTTTCTATTGAGCATTTTAAAGATGTTATTTCACACTACCAAATGTAAAATAGATAGATAGTGGGAAGCAGCCACATAGCACAGGGAGATCAGCTCGGTTGCTTTGTGACCACCTAGAAGGGTGGGAGGGACACGCAAGAGGGAGGAGATATGGGGATATATGTATATGTATAGCTGATTCACTTTGTTATAAAGCAGAAACTAACACACCATTGTAAAGCAATTATACTCAAATAAAGATGTTAAAAAACTAAGATGCTATTTCATTTTATTCTGATATTTACTGTTTCTAATATGAGATCAGCTATCCTTCTTAGCATCATTCCTTTGTCTATAATGTTTATCTCCCATCCCCCATCCTTGACTGCTTTCAGGATCTTCTCTTCACTGTTAGGTTTCAACATTTTGACCATGGTTTTTCTAGAGGTCATGTTCTTTTTCTTCATTCTTCCTGTTATATGCTGAGATTCTTGGATCTATGGTTTGATATCTTCTATCAATTTTGGAAAATGATTGGACATTACTTTTCCAAATATTTTTTTTTGTCCCATTCTCTTTCTCTACTCCTCATACACCAAATATACATATATCATATGTCAGACTATTTGCTATTGTTCTATAGAACAATGGATTATGTCTTGATCTTTTTTATTTGTTCATTTGTTTGTTTTGTTTTACTTTTTAAGATATTAATAATTTTTATTGATCTGTCAAGTTCACTAATTCTTTCTTCTGATGGGTCTACTTGCTGATAAATTCATCACAAGAAATCTCCATTTTTATTTTTCATTTTAGTATTACCATTTGTGTCTCTTGATAGTTTTCATTTTTCTAACTTATTCCCATCTATCCCATTTGCTCACATCTATTGTACATCTTTTTACTAGGTTCTTTAACTGTTTCCTTAAATGAACATGTGTCAAGTTTTTATTGAACCCATTTATTTTTTCTTCCAGTTTTCCTTCCAGTTTTCTTCCAGTTTTATTGTGATAACATTGGCATACAGCACTGTATAAGTTTAAGGTGTACAGCATAATGATTTACCTTACATATATCATGAAATGATTATCACAATAAGTTTAGTGAACATCTACCATCTCATATAGATATAAAAGAAAAAATGTTTAAAGTTTTTTCCTTGTGATGAGAACTCTTAGGGTTTACCTCTAACAGCTTTCATATATAACATTCAGCAGTGTTAATTATATTGATCATGGTATACATTACATCCCTAGTACTTGTTTATCTTATAACTGGAAGTTGGTATGTTTTCACCACCTTCATCCAATTCCCCATTCCCTCACCTCCACCCCAACTCTGGTAACCCAAACTCTGTTCTCTTTTTCTATGAGTTTGTTTGTTTGTTTTTTAAGTATAATTGACCAACAACACTGTTAGTTCCTGGTACACAACATAGTGATTTGGTATTTCTATATATTACAAAAAGACCACCATGATAAGTCTTGTTACCATCTGTCACCATTCAAAGATATTACATTATTATTGACCATATTCTCCATATGGTATATCTCAACCCTGTGACTCATATATTTTGTAACTGGAAATTTGTACCTCTTAGTTTCCCTTGCCTATTAACATCCGTTATCCTCATCCCTTTAATATTTTAATAGTAGCTTCATTAAAGATGCTGTCTAATAATTCCAATGTCTATGTCACATCTTGTTCTATTGACTAATTCTGTCTTGAAGATGGGTCTTATTGCCATACTTCTATGTGTATCTCATAATCTATAATTTAACATTAGATATTACGTGTAAAGCAATACTAAAGAAGGAATAACTGATATTTATGCCCTGAAGAGGGCATCTCCCTTCTTTTTTCAGGCTACCAGTGTTCATATATTCTGTAGATGAGCTGTATTTTGGCTTTGTTGTTACTTTAGTTAAATTCAGCTCATCACAGATTTTAAATGAATTAAGTGTGGAATTAGAAACTATCCTTTAATTAGGTTTGGGACCTGAGTGTCTACAGGGTTGCTCCATTCTCCTGTTCTGCTTTTGATCTTTATAGATAGTATATACCTGTGTCTCAGAAGGGCCTCTCTTTGCTTTTATGATTCTCCTAGTCACAGAAAGTTAGTTCCTAGAGGTTTTCTTTCAGTGTTATCACTCCATCCTCAGATTTTAGCAGGCTTCATTACTTGTACCTCAATCTGAGGGTGAGGTTTCTTTCAGCAATGTGTCTGCAATCTCAACCCCAGACAGCTTCTGCTTCATGCTCATTGAAAGACACTGTAACTCATTCAGCTCTTCTGCCCTTCCATGGGTCGGATAGTTATTGCTTCAAGTTCAATGAGTTTAGAATGCCTGTAGGTTTCTTTGTTTTTCTAGCTTCTTGTAACACTCTAGGGGCAGGCAGTAAGCCTTCTTAGAGTTCCTGCTGGCTGCAGCAGCCCCTGTCTTACATCATGATGATCTGGACAGCCCAAGGTGTTCTCTCAGTTCTCCTGACCTGATACTGGGAGCCTAGGTGCTCACACACACAATTAATACCCCATGGGAAATAATTAGTGGGTTAGTATTTACTCTCTTTGTATCTGGGCTTTAAGGTAATATAAACCATTATGCAAACTCACACTTGTCTTCAAAATTTTGATATGTGTTATCTTTTTGCCTTCATCTATAGCATCTTTCCTTTGCTCCTGCTGTTCTGCCAGAGATAAAAGGAGACCAAGGGTTCTTTTCCCTCATGATAGCCTCATCAATTTGGAATGCTTGGCTCTCTGAGAGGCTTAAAAACATGATTTTTGTAGGTATTATGACTCTGCTCATTCTTATGTCAGAATAAAGTCATCTTGAGACTTTCAATATCGAATGTAGAAGCAGCTGAAGTCCTGGTCTGTGGCCTCAGGCACACACTCTGGCAAATTAACCTCATTAACTAGTTTTCTCTCATGATTTCCATTTCCCTGTATTATTATTTTATATTATTCTACTAAGAAGAACAACTAGCAGCTTAAATTAGCTTATGGCCAAGTAGAGTCACATTATATGGTGTAAAACAGAGAAGATTTATTGTAGGTTATGACATTCATTTGTAACAATATTTCCAAACTGCAACAGTTAAACATTCATATACTCCACCTACCATGTAAACTCTGAGGTTAAGTATTGCTGGAAATAGTACCCTCCTGGCTTAATTTATTTTCTGGATGCACATTTGCAGTATATTGTATTGAAATAATATGTTCACATGATTTTTTTCTTGCCTCAGACTAATCCCATCAAGATTAAGGGTTATTATTTTGTTCATCTCTCTGTGGTCATTGCCTATCATGAGAATTAGTATGGATGATTGAATGTAATTATAAGATAGTGGGCAAATATTGATACATGTATAAATCACTATTGTCTAGAATTTTTCCCAAGATCATTTTAAATATCCTTTAAGAGTTCATGTATATATTTTTAAAGGATATTTCAAGTGAACTGGGTAATTCATTATTTAGAAAAAGCATACTGAAAAGGCTTTTACTACTTGAATAATCCATTTGTAAAATGAAAATACATTCCATAACTAAACACATATTGTGTTTAAACTTTTACACATAAATATATTTAAACGTGTTTATGCACATAATAGCATTTTAAAACAATTAAATTTTTTTTTGTTTGCAGAAAGCAAACTATTTACTACCACCAATACCCTGACTTTAGAAAATAACAAAGTTGTTGTTGTAGTTAATAACCGAAAGTGTCAGTCTTCTTCTCTTAAGCTCTTGGAATCTCTAAAGTCTCTGTCTTGATCACTATCTATCTCTCTGTATATATATATATCCTTCTCAAAGGCAGACTGCTTTCAAATGTATTAAAAGTTAGATACCTTTCTCTGAAAGAGAGATAATGCTTACTAGGACTAATAGAGAATTGAGTTGAAAGGAATAAATTGTCAGGAAATTTGAAGGTGTTTCTTCAGTTCATCTGTCCATCCTTCTATTACTCTAAAATGTCTTGCTGAAAAGAGGTGCACTTATATTACTATTTGTGAAAGTTGCTGGGGGCTTTGGATTACAGGAAAGTTTTGGGTGAGACTGTAGCTGACCTGTTTAGTTTATTCCTACTCAAGGAAAAATTTTCATAGATTTATCTTTCTAAATATTAGAGAAGAACACAAAACTTCTAAATGCCTCCATAGGTGAAAGAGGGACTACCAAACACCCCTACCATTATGTCTAACCAATATAGAATTGTCTTGAAATTCAGGACAATAATATTACATGATTTAAAAGGCAGCGATTCTAGGAAGAATGGCTTTTTAAATTTCTTCCTATTTTAAAACATAGAGTAACTAATCTTCCCTCTCTATTATCTCTGAATCCAAATGTATAATCTGAATGCATTATATTTATCATACATTCAATTAACCATCTCTTGAAATGAACACGAAAATCTCCATAGAATCACAGGAGACAAAACGATCATTTTGACCTATGTTCTGAGATAATTAGTTTAAAAAATTGAGGAATATATGGTTACATCTTTTATCCTACCCCTGTACTCTGTTTAGATATTTACCCAGCTTTACCTGGGTAAAGATTAAATTTTAATTTAATTAAAATTCTTTGCTTATATATATATTTCGCCTGCTAGACCATGAGCTCCTTCATTTTGAAAACAGTGTCCTACTCATCTTTGAAAGTATGCCATATGTATCAGGCATTGTGTGAGCCCTGGAGATAGAATGATGAAAGGAACCTGACTTCTTTCATTAGGCTGGAGAGATAACCTTTTATCAAAAAAATCCTGATCATTACTATATTCTGATTTCAAGTGTAATTTAAAAATAAACTTTGGATTGATTTTCCTTTTTTAATGCATATGAAGAATTGATAGTACTGGGGGGAAAACAATACAATAAATACAGAGTCTACATAAATTTCATCTTTACTGTAGCAATCAATTCTGAATTACTTATGTGAATGTTTAACATGTGTGTACCATTTAAAATTTTTATTTATAAATTTGATTCCAACGATATGACCTATTTTATTTCAGACATATACGAATTCAACATCAGAGATTAATCTAAATCTGATTCTTCAAATTTTTAAACTATTTTCAGATAGTCCCATATAAAGTTTTTTTAACTGTGGATATAACAAGTAGTGTGGGAAATATTGCCATGATTTCATGTCACCTCAGAAACTCCTTCTATCAGCTCTCAAATCTGAGTGACACTAAAGGTTAGTCTTTTGGCAGTAAGAGTTATAGGCATGTCACTCACAAAAAGGGAAAATAGTTTTATGCAGAAGATCTAAGATTTATAAACAAACTTTTCCACTTTATACTTGGGTATCTTCATTCACGAAAGTAATTAGGATTAATTAACTTGTATTACAAACAAAAACATAAACTTACCTATTTTCTCAAATGCAAAGATTATGAGTTTTATTTTTAAAAATTAAAAATACAACAGAAACTAACACAGTATTGTGAAGCAATTATACTCCAATAAAGATCTATGTAAAGAAAAGCAAAAACAAAAACCAACAAAAAACAACAGAACAAAAAAAATATGTGGGAGTAAGCTATTGCATAAATACTTAAATTTGAGAAGAAGATTTCATCCACATTTTTAACTAAAAAAATAGCATTTTCTTCAATAAATTCTGTAAATAAAATGTAGAGTTCCCTTTGCTATACAGTAGGTTCTTATTAGTTATATATTTTATATATAAGTCCCTTAGTCCACCCCATGTCTAAGACATATTTACCTTCTTTCTCACTGTGTTTGGATTTTCCTGTTTTCCTTTATGAAAAGAATTCAATATGGTGCTGCTTACAAGGCCATTATGCACAAAATTCAATATAGTGCTGTTTACAAGGCCATTATGCCAATTCCTAATAACCTGATATTACAATAAATTTATAGTTCTTACTCTTGTCTTACTCTCAAATTTGCTTTTAGAACAATTTATTCAAATAATAGAAGATTGAGAATATTAACTCAATGTATCTGGGTATTCTATAGACATAAACCTCTTTTAATGTCTCCATGTTTTCATACAATGAAACTGCTCTTATACTTAACAGCAGATACTACAGAATAAATACATGCTGTATAATTTCAACACTCAAACACTCCAATATCTGGAATCTCTTCAAATAATTGCTCACAGATTGTGCAGTATATCCTACTGACTTACTCAAATGTCTTTTTTTCTACAAATTAATATATTGTGGGGGCCAGAAGGAATGATGTGTAATCTGCAGTCTATAATTTTATAACAGAGGTCACTTGTCAGGTACAACACACACAGAATAAACTGACACGTGTGTAAATGTTTTTAAATTAATTTAAAATATATGCAGTGCTAACTTTTCATGATTTTAAAACGAATGATGTGAGTTGATTTATTTTTTTAATTAATTTTTATCAGAGTATAGTTGATTTACAATGTTGCATTAGTTTCTGCTCTACAGCAAAGTGAATCCATTATACATGTACATATATCCACTGTTTTTTAGATTCTATTCCCATATAGGTCATTATAGAGTATTGAGTAGAGTTCCCTGTGCTATACAGTAGGTTCATATTAGTTATCTATTTTATATATAGTAGTATGTATATGTCAATCCCAATTTCCAAATTTATCCCTCCCCCTGCCTTGGTAACCATAAGTTTGCTTTCTACATCTGTGACTTTATTTCTGTTTTGTAAATAGGTTCATTTGTACCATTTTTGAGATTCCACATATAAGCAGTATCATATGATATTTGTCTTTCTCTTTCTGAGTTCCTTCACTCAGTATGACAATCTCTAGGTCCATCCATGCAGGCAAATGGCATTATTTCATTCTTTTTTATGTCTGAGCAATATTCCATTATATATATATATATATATATACCACTCCTTCTTTATCCATTCCTCCATCAGTATACATTTAGGATTCTTCCATGTCCTGACTATTGTAAATAGTGCTGCAATGAACATTGTGGTACATGACTCTTTTTGAATTATGGTTTTCTCAGGGTATACACCCAGTAGTGGGATTGCTGGGTCATATGGTAGTTCTATTTTTAGGTTTTTAAGGAACCTCCATACTGTTCTCCATAGTGGTTATACCAATTTACATTCCCACCAACAGTGTAAGAGGGTTCTATTTTCTCCACACCCTCTCCAGCATTTATTGTTTGTAGATTTTTTGATGGTGGCCATTCTGACTGGTGTGAGGTGATACCTCATTGTACTTTTGATTTGCATTTCTCTAATAATTAGTGAAGTTGAGCATCTTCTCATCTGTCTCCTGGCCATCTGTATGTCTTTGGAGAAATACCTATTTAGATCTTCCATCCATTTTTTGATTGGGTTGTTTGTTTTTTTGATATTGAGCTGCATGTGCTGTTTGTATATTTTGGAGATTAATCCCTTGTTGGTCACTTCAGTTGCAAATATTTTCTACCATTCTGTGGGTTGTCTTTTTGTTTTGTTCACAATTTCCTTTGTTATGCAAAGGATTTTAAGTTTCATTAGGTCCCATTTGTTTATTTTTGTTTTTATTTCCATTTAGGAAGCAAATCAAAAAAGAGCTTGCTGCGATTTGTCAGAGAGTGTTCTATGTTTTCCTCTAAGAGTTTAATAGTGTCCGGTCTTACACTTAGGTCTTTAATCCATTTTGAGTTTATTTTTATGTATCATGTTAGAGGATGTTCTAATTTCATTCTTTTACATGTAGCTGTCCAGTTTTCCCATTACCACTTATTGAAGAGACTGTCTTTTCTCCATTGTATATTCTTGCCTACTTTGTCACAGATTAGGTGACCATAGGTGTGTGGGTTTATCTCTGGACATTCTATCCGGCTCCATTGAACAATATTTCTGTTTTTGTGCCAGTAACATACTGTTTTGATTACTGTAGCTTTGTAATATAGTCTGAAGTCTAGTTGATTTAGAGCATACATGTAATAGTTGGTATATTTATAGTCTTTCCTTAATAGGACAGCCTTCTGGAAACATTGTAGAATGTCATTAATCCTTACTTATTAAAAAGGTTTGAGATTTAGATTTATTTATAATTAGCTAATGCAAACCTTAAATATAAATAAATCAAGATTAAAGTTGTTTTATCAAGTGATTCCAAAAAGTGAATTATAAATGTAACACAAAATAATTCAGTTTAGTTTCACAAAATCAGCTTTAAACCATTTTCAAAAATCAACCTAACGTGTTTACAAGTAAATTTCAATGATTTACTTATTGATATTTTATCATATATTTTTATACTAGTTATATTACTTAATATCAGATAATTAAATGACAGAAACCAATAAATAAGTGGGCATATCATACAAATGGTTGATGCATGTCTAAAACTGAATTTTAAAACTGTGTATAAAGAATAAGCATGAAAGTGGTGTCAGGAATGGGTTATAATTCTGATTCCTGGAAAATACTGAAAATAATGTATAACGTTCCTACAAATATTTAGCAAATAAATAAATAAATGAACAAACAAATGAATAAATAAATAATAAACATTTTTATATACTAGTGATAATAATGAAAAATACTATATGCAGAAACATTTTAAAGCTCAGCCCCTATGGATTACAGTAAGTTGACATCAAACTATTATTCTAAATTATATAAAAACATTTACGTCTCAGAATCAAAATTACTCTAACTCTCCAGAGGCCAAGAAATTGAAAAACATGAGTCAACATGATCATTTGTTAATAACACAATAATGGAGAAAGAATAGATTTAATAAGGTAAAGTAAACAAAAATTAATACTGTTAAAATAATCATAAAAAATAACTGTACAAATATGACTTTAGTTGGACCATTGTCTCTAATTTTTATAAACAAGCATTATTTTTTAATATTTCTTGCCACCTGACTATTGATTGTTGTAGCACAATTTCCCGAACCTAACCTCAGACCAGATCCCTTTCAGAATTTAATCAGGAGCCTTGGAATATGAATTTTTGACTAGCTTCCAAGATGAATGTTAAATTCACTAAAATATGAAAACATTTGGTTTATTTTTTTGCGCACTGACATGTGTGTATACATATATATACATATATATAATTTATATAATTTACATATTATATATATATATATATATATAATTTATTTTATCTATTTAACTTTATCTCAGCAAAAAATTATAGGGATCAAATAAAGGAAGTCTGTCACATATACAATGGTTATTTCAGGATCCCAAATATTGTCTATTGTCTCTCAAATCCCTATATCCTTTATCATTTTCTGAGATTTGCTTGGAGAGCTCAAATTCCATTATCCTTACATTTGAAACAAAAATTCCTGATTTTTGTAGTCTCTGTTCTTTTTAACTATGTCCTATCTTAACTTTCTTCTCATTACACTTTTATTTTTTTTGCTCTATCACGACCCAAAATATAGAATCTGGACTCTTTTCTTTGATTCTCTATATGTACTCTCATAAGACTTGAGTGTGTGATGTGCTTCACTCACTCTCTAGAGTTTTTATGACCTAAACCTAAAGTCTATATATACTACATTAAGAATAGCATATAGCCCTGTTCTTGAAATTCTTTTACTCAGCTTTCTGATAACAAGTTCCAACTTCCAGTGATGTTGTATTGTGTCATTACTTGCTTAAGACTCTGCTCATTCTTTCTAACCTCAGGCTCCCGGGGGATACAATTGTTTGCATTATTACCTTTTATTATTATGCAGAGCAAATTAATTCCATTTCTATTCCACATCCTGGGTTCTATATGTGCATTATGAAATCCTAATTTGATTGTTACAGCTATGCAAAAAAAAAATACACACATAAAATACAGTCATAACAGACTTCCATCCTATAAAAGAAGAAATTAGCAGTGATTGACAATGACTTTAAAATTTCAGTTATTTTTTTCCATTCTAGTATTAGCAGAGGGAGCATTATGGAGATTTAGTTTTACACTTAAATATTTATGCCACCCTTCAGAAAAGCAGAACTAGCTATAGTCCAACTGGCTTTAATTTATTTTGACACACACACACACACTCAAACTGAAGGAACACAGTGTGTACTGGATTGAATGAAACATTTGAATGGAGTGAAAGATAAAATAATTCAATGTAATCTAGTGAAAATATAGCTCTCAATCTACAGACGGTTTGAAATTACCATTTACTTTTCTGAATTTCAGGTTCCTCATCTCACAAATGTAAGTAACACCTGCCTTGTATAATAAGTACTTAGCAGAGTTCCTGGAGTACAGCAACAGTCACCACAACGTAGGTATTGTATTACAGAATTTAGAATTAAAAGAGACCTTAAACCTCATTAGATATAAACCTATCTTTATATATATAAGGACATAGACCAAGATGTATTCATTTGATCAAAAACACTTATGAGAAGAATGAAGGGGAAGAGTATTCCAGACATTAAGAACTGAAAGTGGAAAAACCCTGGGTGAAGACAAAGCATAACACACTGAGAAAATGCATGCAGTTGAGATGGCTGTATTGTGATTGTGATACCATTGCACACAATCATTTCTGAGGCAAATGCACAACTAGAATGAATAAACCCAAAAAGCACTCTGATTATCTGAACTCATTTAAACACTTCATTTATTTTCTCCTTTGAAACTAAACTAATCTGTAGTGAAGGAATTGAGAATTTGATGGTTTACAAGGAAAGGGTAGTGACAGCTTAATAGGGAGACATTTCAGGAAAAGGTAGCCTTCATTGGGATTCTGAATAGCTGATGGAATAAGTAGAAGAGGAAGAGTCAGATATAGCCAAAGACAAAATATTTTGTTTTCTTAAAGTCTTACCTAAATTTAATACTCAGGATTTGATTTTGACTCAAAATATAATTTATAGTTCAGTAAATTGATTGTTTTTCTGTTCACCAAAATCTTTGTTGATTGAAAGTGGTCTTTCATTCAACTTGTTTTGTTATTCAGGAATCACTGAGAATTTTTAAGAACCTGTTGCAAATCTGACACTTGCAAGCACTAACAATTTAACAGTAGACATTCAAGAAATAACTTAATGGCTGCCCTGGTGGCACAGTGGTTGACAATATGCCTGCTAATGCAGGGGACACAGGTTCGAGCCCTGGTCTGGGAGGATCCCACATGCCGTGGAGTAACTAGGCCCATGAGCCACAACTACTGAGCCTGCGAGTCTGGAGCCTGTGCTCCTCAACAAGAGAGGCCACGATAGTGAGAGGCCTGCACACCGTGATGAAGAGTGGCCCCCGCTTGCCACAACTAGAGAAAGTCCTCACACAGAAACGAAGACCGAACACAGCAAACATAAATTAATTAATTAATAAACTCCTACCCCCAACATCTTCTTTAAAAAAAAAAGAAATAACTTAAAATCAAGATAAGAAATTAAGCTATAATACAAGGTAACAAGAAGTCAGGTGGTAGACTGATTGGTATTGTTTCAAGATAAATAAGCATTCAGAAAAGGTAGATCACAGGGACTGATAATTTCAGGAACTACTCATAGGGAGGAAGAAATTAAGGTCCCAATAAAAAGTGTAGAATTTAGATTGATGTATGGAAGAGGGCAGGGCTTTTCAGGAAGAGAGGTACTATAAGGTCAACACAGAGAAAGAAACACAAGTATAATACATGTCTTTTGTTTTTAAATTTGTTTGCTTTGTTCAATTCCTTTCCACGATCTTCACTTCTAAGCCAAATTAATATTTTCCTTAGTTATTTGCTCTCTCACTTTCTCTCTTTTTGGGTTAAGGACAGGTTATGATTTCAATTATCTGTAAAAATCTCACTGTTTTATAGGAAGAATAAGTAGATTATAAGTAAACAAATAAATGTTCAAGTCATGTAAAAATAAAAAGTATATGGATACTCCTACATAAAAACTATATGAAAAAATATAGAATGAAAATTTGCAAGATAATTAAATAAGCTAAAATAATTAGTTCCTTTATTCATTTTCATGATGGTGTTGTTAGTATAAAAAGATGATAAATGGACCTTGACAAGGATATTACAGAGAAGGAAGGGGGGGGAGATGTACAGATATAAAGATAAGGAGGATTAATTTAGGTAGACATCCTGTCTGTTTGGGTATTTTCGATATTTTAAAGTAAAATTTATTTTCCTTATTTTAAAATAATACAAGTTTATTTTAAAAATTTGTAAATTATCAATTAGGGGAAAAAAGTCTCACTCCTTCTATTCAAGAACCATTATAAACATGACATTGTAACTTTTTCCAGCTTTGTGTATTTATGTTTTGTTTTACTCTTTTCCATTAATTGGAATCTTACTGCATATATGATTATTTTCTCCTTTTCATAAACTGTTATATCATAAGAACACTTCACTTTTATATAAAATCAATAAAAATATGAAATATTCCATTAGGTGGATATGTCATCATTGTTATCATCACCACCATTTTGATTATCCTACTGGTATGTACTACATGCCTAGTCATAGACCAAAGATTTTTACCTCAAAAGAAAACTTGCTTAATTCTCATAATAATAATGATTATTATGAAACCACAGAGGAAATAGAGGTAAAGAGGTTAAGTAACTTCCTTAAATCATGAAATAATTGAAATAGAATTAAAAGAAAGGTGTGTTGGACCAACTTTGATTTACCTAATAGTAAATGTCAGGCCCTTCACCAGGATTTTGTGTAAATTGTCTTCCCTATTTCTAATTTTATCTGTTTCTTAGTGAATTATATTACTTATATTTTCAACAAATGATATGAGTAAAATACATTCTATCAAATCTTCTCAAGCTTTGTAAAGCTTAAAATCTTTTGCAAGAACTACAGCTTAAATCAATAGAAATTACTGAATGCAAAATTTTCCTCTCTGAATCCCTCTAGATATTTATTAATACCTTTTATTGAATATTTCAGAGAAGACTGTAATTTCCATTTGAGTGTCTTATACTTTGAATAATTTTAGGGATTTAAAAAGTTTACTCATACAATTCAAATGCTTGAAAGTCTGTGAATGGGAGTCTTTTAATTGCCTTATGCCTGGAATAGAATTAAACATTTTGCTTTACATTTTGTTTGTTGGCACTATTTGGTACTATTTTTAATTTATAAAATTTATTTTGAGAATTTTTCTAATATTGGTTTATTCCCTAGTTTGATGAACTTTGGTAATAAGAAACTTTTTCATACATAATAATTATATTAATGCAATTGTATATTAATGCAATTGTGTATATATATTTAAATTTTCTTCACAATTTAAAGATTTAACAATATATTAAGCATATTTCCTATTAATTAATAAAATTTTATTGATGATTACCAGATTAAAAGTATTTACAGAAGATTGGGTGACATATTTAAAAGTATAAATTTCAGTTATTACTTGAAAACAATTCTCTAAATATATTTATGGAAGTATTTTATGATTATATCCTTGTTTCTTAATGCTAAATGTAAAGAAAATATGAGAAAACTTTGAAAATGTAGCCAATGCTATACTGACTCCCCATCGTGTTACATACTTCTTCCTCTATCTCTCATCTCTTTATTCAGCTTAACAGGGCCGTGAGTCAGAGATCAGGGTTTGGGACTGCCATAGAGGCTTGTAGGACAGGAAATAAATCTCTTAAAGATACTATTCAAAGAACAGTGAACCAGAAATTCTGCATTCACATTCCTGTCTAGCCTTTGCTTATTCCTAAAGGTTTTGCAAAAGGTGAGACTTGAAATAAAATGATAGAAAACAGTGATGGAAGCCTAAGGATTTATGTAGAAATTTCAATAAGTGTACATTGTTAGAGAGATAGAATTAGGAATCTGAGACTTGCTCATTAAAATTATAATATTTTCTGAATTCAAATATCTAAAAATTAAGGTGATTATCTAGTAACTTGCAAGTGATTAAAAACATATTATTCATCAAAGAAGACAAGAGGGCTTCCCTGGTGGCGCAGTGGTTGAGAGTCCGCCTGCCGATGCAGGGGATATGGGTTTGTGACCCGATCCGGGAAGATCCCACATGCCGCGGAGTGGCTAGGCCCGTGAGCCATGGCCGATGAGCCTGTGCCAGAGCCTGTGCTCTGCAACAGGAGAGGCCACAACAGCGAAAGGCCCACGTACCACAAAAACAAACAAACAAACAAAAAAAAACAAACGAAAAAAGAAGAGAAGAGAATCCAGAATCAATTCAACTCATCGTTTCTATTGTTACATCATGTGAAAAAAGAGAAACAATGAAGCAGGAAAATAATAAAAAATAAACAATTTGAAAAAACATAGATGACCTATATTGGAAAATGTTGGAATTGGCACACAGGTACTTAAATTAATAATTTTTATGAATAAGGTAATGAATCTAGAGCAAAAAAATGAAATTGATAGACCTAGCACCCAGATCTTGATTTCTAATACCATTGTCCAATAAAACAAACCAAGGATCCTTGGAGAAATAGTTACTTCTATGACTAGGCCTGGAAATCTTAAGATCTGCCTGGAGCATCTTATAGTGCCAGAAAGTAAGGATGAGGTCAAAAAACAAAACAAAACAAATATGTACACACATACACACATAAATACAGAAACAATTGCAGGGTTAGGTCAAAGTGACCCTCACTGGGAGCTCAGTTAAAAGAGATCCCCATGGACAAAGCTGGAACAATTTGAAGAATGCAATAAAGAAAGTAGTATTATATTATAATCAAAAGTATAAAATAAATATTCATAAATCCACATTGATATAATAAATGCTTATAAAAATAGGAAAATAGGGTAAAAGAAACAAATCCTCTATGTAAATAGATTCCAAATAATTTATGTAAATATTCTGCCCTCAGGGAGGTGCAGCATTACTCACCAATCTGCATATAGTGATTGCCTTTTGATGAGTACAATATGTAAAGGAGAACAAAAAGAGTAATTTTATAGTAAAAAAAAATCTGACAAACATCATGTCAGCTAGGTGATTTAGGTTAACACCAACAGTGGTGTCACAGTGAAGTGTCCTTGAAATGATTACACATATTATCAAGTAACTTATCTGCCTAATAACCAAACCACATCAAAGCAAACAAACAAAGTATTCAATATTCTAAAGGACACCAAAATCCAGAAACTTAAAATATTAAAACTGCAATGGCCAGCATCCATCGAAATATTACTATACAGGTGAAAAAAGCATGAACATGTCATCCCTACTCAGAACAAAAATCAGACAGAAATAAAGAAATGAGAAAGATGATGCATTTAGAAGACAAGGATGTTGAAAGATGTTATAAATATATTCAAGAATTTAAATGAAAATATGTAGA